>NW_027689197.1:0-362 GCF_054177405.1 Leptonychotes weddellii | reverse complement strand
CCAACTCCCCTTGACGTGGATCCTTTTATTCTCTCATTTGACAGACCAGGGGACTGAGGCTCAGAGAGGACCAGTAACCTGTCCGAGGTGACACCGTGTCCCACCACAACCACATCTGCCTTGTCTGAGCTCTGCCAACACTCACTCATTTGGGCTCTGTTTGCCTCAAGTCCTCCGGCTGTGCTGTTCCCTCCGCCTCTAGGCTTGTCCCTTCTCTCCCACCTCCTTATCCTTCAAACTGCAGCTGGAATGTCACTCCCACATATAGGGAGCACCTACTGTGTGACAAGCGCTGTTCTGGCCATGATTACACAGCAGCGAACAAAACTGACAGAATCCTCTGTCTTTTTTTTTTTTTTTTT
>NW_027689196.1:0-362 GCF_054177405.1 Leptonychotes weddellii | reverse complement strand
GGGAAACTTGTTCAAGATTTCATTAAATTGTAGAGTTCCTGTTCTGAGTTTTTAAATGGTGGTCAATATAGAGATGTGGGGTGGGAGTGGTTGATGGTGATGATGATGCTTCTTTGTTCTCTATGTTGAAACGTGTGTGTTATTAGAACAATGGTTTGCACTCTGCCCATTAAATGCAACAGCACAAGGCTCTTTGTCAATGTATCCTTTGGTAAGCAACTTGTCTATAAATTTGGTCAAACCTTCTTAAATTTCTCAGCAATCCACCTTCTGGAAGCTTGTCATGGTTATGAAAGCCTTAAATTTAATTTTACCATAACTTAAGTAATTTAAAGATTTAAATAATTCAGAGAAGATTTTGG
>NW_027689195.1:0-362 GCF_054177405.1 Leptonychotes weddellii | reverse complement strand
GCAGAACTTGGAGCTTTACTCTCCCGGGTCCTCCAGCAGGTGCGTCGTTACGGGAGCGGGAGAACTGTTCTTTCTCATCGCCCGTAGGAAACTCTCCTTTCGCCATCATGCTTACTGTTCTGTTGCATGTTTTATGAGTAATCAGCAAAGGAGTTTTGGAGACTTTGTCCCTCTTCATAATTTTTGCTGCTTTAAAACTGAGTGCGTACTCTTCTGCTTCTCAGCTAACAAGTGGCTTATTTTGGGAGTCAGTTTTGGCTTGGGCTTCAGGCACATTCCAGCTTTATCCAGCATCTGTAGCTGGAAGCCATATGGACATGCTTCTTCAAAATTGTGCGAGGAAGGGCGCCTGGCTGCTCAGT
>NW_027689194.1:0-362 GCF_054177405.1 Leptonychotes weddellii | reverse complement strand
GGCAGGTTTTAACAGAAATAGCTGTGGGCTCTAGTTATTAGTGCACATGTAATTCAGCAGAGGAGAAACACATGGGCAGAAATAATAAACTTAGGAGAGGTCATGGGCAAGTTCCTGGGTATGTTCCAAGAAGCAGAGAGTTCCCACCTAAGCCTAGGGTGTGCTCTTTGGTCAGTTTTCAGTCCTGTCCTAAGAGGAGGCAGGTTAGAGCTGTGGATCTCAGAGTGTGGTCCCTGGAACCACAGCATCAGCATCCCCACTACCTCCTTAGAAATGCACATTCTTGGATCCACCCCAAAACTGCTGAAGCAGATGCTCTGGGGTTGGAGCCCAGAAATTTGTGTTTCTCAAGTTTTCCTGGT
>NW_027689193.1:0-362 GCF_054177405.1 Leptonychotes weddellii | reverse complement strand
CCGTGGTTGTCACGGGCCCCTTTCCCCACTGTTTTGGCGGCATACTCTCTTTTTTCAAAAAAGACTTTGGTGTTTAGAACTGTTTTAGATTTATGGAAACACTGAGGAGCTAGTCCAAGCGCTCCCCCACCCAACACTGATTCCCCACTGGGCTCTTCTGTCAGGCCAGGACCCTGCTGCAGTTAACGGACCCACGTCAGTACATTCTCAGTAAGCAAAGTCCACAATTTATTCCGATTTTCTGTTTCCCCCAATGCCCCTTTTCCGTCCCAGGCTCCCATGTGACACAGAGTTGTCATGTCTCCTTGGGCTCCTCCGGGCTGGGACAGTTTCTCAGACTTCCCTGGTATTTGATGCTCCTT
>NW_027689192.1:0-362 GCF_054177405.1 Leptonychotes weddellii | reverse complement strand
TCCTTCCTTCCTTCCTTCCTTCCTTCCTTCCTTCCTTCCTTCCTTCCTCTTTCTTCTTTCTTTCTCTCTCTCTTTCTTTCTTTCAAGAGAAAGGGGCAGAGAGACAGAAGGAGAGGGAGACTCTTAAGCATGCTCCACACCCAGCTCAGAGCCTGACACGGGGCTCAATCTGACGACCCTGAGATCATGACCTGAGCTGGACACTTAACTGCTGAGCCACCCAGGCACTCCCCAAAAACTTATTCTTTAGTCCTTTCCTGAGGTTCTTCCCAAGACAAGCTTTGCTTTCACCTTCTTCTTTTTTTTTTATAAGGAAGAGGAATGAATTTTACCTTATCTGCCTGCCTATCTATCTATCTATC
>NW_027689191.1:0-6982 GCF_054177405.1 Leptonychotes weddellii | reverse complement strand
ATCGGAGGGGGAGATGAGCCATGAGAGACTATGGACTGTGAGAAACAAACTGAGGGTTCTAGAGGGGAGGGAGGAGGGGGGATGGGTTAGCCTGGTGATGGGTATTAAAGAGGGCACGTTCTCCATGGAGCACTGGGTGTTATACACAAACAATGAATCATGGAACACTACATCAAAAACAAATGATGTAATGTATGCTGATTAACATAACATAATAAAAAAATCTTCTAAAAGAGTAATCACTAATTTGTTGTATCTGGGAGCATCTAACACATACGATTTGGGGCAATTCTTTGGAAACTCGCATAAATATTGATGAGCTAGTAGTATTCTCTGGGAAAGTAAGAAAGTAACTCAGATTTTCTTCATCAATTTCCTGGACTCTAATTGTAAATCTTGGATGATGTAAGAGTCTAAGGATAAAACTTATATTACATGGATCTGTAGCTTAGAAATTGCTATTGACACAAGTAATATATTACTTCACTTACTCCGAGAATACAAGGTAAGTGACTTTTGTAATTCACAGAGCAAAGTAGAAATAGAAGCATACCAAACACATCGATTAGTTATAAAATAATGTAGTAGAATCCCTCTGGAATACAAAGCTATTAGGAGTTCTGTAAACCATCTCTCCTCTGTGGAGATGAGCATGGTGTTTGGTCACAAATTACAATTTTACTTGACTTGACAGAATACATGGCACAGAAAGAATAATCTTCACCCAGCAAGTCACAATTGTAGTCCCAATCCTCTCCCACTATTCATTAGATTAATATACCCTTGACTTTTAAGAGAATGCTTAATAATAATTAAAGCTGATGCCTTAAAAATGTAAGTTTGACTATATTATTGTGTCCTGTAGACTAGATATTAATATATAATACCTGGATCTTCTGTCTTCAATTCTAGACAAGTATTTGTTCGCTGGTCATCTTATTTGATAAGTCCAGAGGAAAAGAATTGTGTCAACTCATCACTAAATGTAATTCCTGTGAAGCGTCCTTATTCCTGAGAGCAAGTGAGGTAAGCAATCTTTGTTTATGGAACAGATTGATGGAGTAACATTTTGGAAAAATTATAGAAGTAGACGGGAAATGGGCAAAAAGCCCCATGGGTAAGAAAAATCATGAGTTCTCACCGTGTAACTATAAAATACGAAGGAAAATTCTTTGGGGAACCCCATGGGTCACTTGATTCAACAACAGTGATTTATTTTCCATTGAGCAAGGGCTCTAAACTTTGGGAGTACAGGGAGTTTTATGACATATGGCTCTCAGCACCAGCTGTGACAGAAAAAAAAGGACTGTTGATAGAATAATTCTGACCAAGATAATGAGATCCTTAGCTGGCTGCATCTAATAGCCTCACAGGAAATTTAGAATGGAAGTCAGCCAACAAACCCATCTTCATTTGCCCTTTCCTTTGAGTTGGCACAAACAGTAGACATTTATTTCTCTGAAAAATTAATTCCTTTAAAAAAATTTAATAGAGTCCTTTCAGATGATAGTCTAGCCTATATTTCAAAACTAGATAAAAGCTTCAAAATTACTTTCTATCTTGCTGGCTTCTTCCATCTCATCCTTGGCCTCATCATGTCATCCTGGGTGTTGTGTCAGGACGGTAGAGAGACTGATCATACTGGAGCCATTTGAGATGGCAGTGCAGGAGAGAAACAGCCCATAGGAGCTCTGTCTCCACATAGAGAAGGGTCTTGTACAGCAGGCTAAATGTAAGCAATACAAGCCACAGATGCTTTCTAATTAGGAGTGCTATAGATTCAATCTTTGTGTCCCTCCCCCCAATTTCATGTGTTAAAATCCTAACCTCCAACATAATGATATCAGAAGGTGGCACCTTTGGGAGGTGATTAGGTCATGTGATTCAGGTCCTCATGAATGAGATTAGTGCCCTTATAAAAGAGGCCAAGAAAGTTCCCTCACCCCTTCTGCCATATGCAGTTATGAGGAGAAGATAGTCCTCAATGAGGAAACAGGCTCTCCCTAGGCACTCAATCTGCCAGCACTATGATCTTGGACTTCCAGCCTCAAGAACTTTGAGAAATAAATGTTCGTTGTTCATAAGCCATCCAGTTTATAGTATTTTTGTGATAGCAGCCTGAACGAACAAAGACAAGGAATACGGCATAATCAGATCTGTGCTTCAAAAAATCACTCTGGTGACAATATGGAGGACAGATTAGAAGAGAAAGACGAAAGATGAAAGACTTTGTTATATTACTTAGAAAATTCTATAAAAGGGCTGAGGGGAGAAATGCTGAGAACCTGAACTAAGACAGTGGCCCTGGGGATAGAGAGAAAAAAACAGATCAGCACACTTAGTCATCAGGTCCTGTTCATTTTCTCTCTGAAATCTCTCCACCAATTTAATCAAATGTCCCAGTAATGTCCTTTATAGCATTTTGTTTTCCTGCAGTAGGAGATGCAGTTCAGGATCACGAATTGCATTGGGTTGTTATGTCTCTTTAGTCACTTTTAATCTGGAACAGTTCATCAGCTTTTCATTATCTTTCATGACATTGACATTTTTTTTAAAAGTACAGGTCAGTTCTTTTATAGACTGTTTCTTAATTTGGGTTTGTCTGATGTTTTCTCATGATTAGATTCAGGTTATGCATTTCCAGATGGAATACCACATAAGCAATGTCATGTCCTTCACGGGGTCACATCTGGAGGCCACATGATGTCTGGCTGCTCCTCATGTTCATCTTGATCACCCGGTCTGGTTTCTCCACTGTGTAGTTACTATTTCCCCCTTTGTGGCCAATAAGCAATCTGTGGGGAAATATTGTAAGACTATATAAATGTTCTGCTCTTCAGCAAACTTTCCTCCCCAGACTGAACATTCTCTGATGATGCTTGTCCAGATCAATATTTACTAGGATGGCTACCAAGTGGTGATTTTTCCAGCACCTCCGTTTTTAGCTGGACATATACTGCCAGAAATAAGGGGCCCTCTATCCCAGTCTAGTTGTGATTTTGTGACTAAATTCTCATTGTAGCATTCTGTGGAATTTCCAAGAATCGTCCTTAAAAGTACAGGGGTGAGGGGCAGGTGCTCATCTTCATCCCCACTTCCTGCAGCCTCTAGGCTGAAGGTCCATCTGTCAGATTAGACCACCTTGGACCTTGCAAATGAAATCCTCAAATAAAGGATACCAGAGCAGAAAGATAGAAACTTGTGTCCCTGTTGACACCATGAAGCTTCTGCACCAGCCTTAGACTGCCTATGTTCAGACTTGTACCTTGTTGAAGCCACTGTTTTGGGGTCTCTGTTATAGATGAACAAAAATTTCTAGCTAGATACATACATATTAGTTGAATTCTTGAGAAAGTATGGGCAGCTTCCTAAGAAGAACGTGGTGTAAGAAGAGAGAAGACCCGAGGGGCTCCTGGGTGGCTCAGTCAGCTAAGCATCTGACTCTTGATCTCAGCTTGGGTCTTGATCTCAGGGTCCTGAGTTCAGACCCCACATGGAACCTACTAAAAATAAAAAGAAGAAGAAGAAGAGAGAAGACCCTAAGAGATTAGGGTGCTGGGGAACACTGAAAATTACTGGGTAGAAGAATAGCCATTGTAGAAGTCTGTGAAAAATCAAACATCAGGACAGAGTGGTGCCTCCGAGATCAAGGAAAGAAAGAGTTTGCAGGGAGAATGGAATGAACAGTTCACATATCAATAGAACGTCAAATAAAGTAAGAACTGAAGGGCCTCCACTGAACTGGCCATAAGAAGTCTTTGGTCACCTACCAAAAGGAATTTTACTAAAATGGAGGGGGGAAACCTAGACTGTAGGAAGATGAAATATGTGCATTATGTTTAGTTGACTCTTCTGTAAAGATTGCTAGAAAAGAAAAGGAATAGGACCAGGCTGTAACTAACCCTCAAGCTAATATACTGAAGACAAAGACAAATTGTCTTGCTCGCCTTCGTCTCCAACAATTCATGCACACTTGACACGTAATAAGCAGTAAATAAATACTAGCTGAATGCAAACTACGCAGAAAAAGTCTCTTCCCTCAGAGACCTCTGAGAGTAGGATGCATGGTGGGGGGCTTTTTTTTTTTAGGATACATATTTTTTCAGGTTTATTATATTAGGCATACAGCTCTATGAGTTTTGTCAAACATACACAGTCACATATTAACCACAACAATTTTTTTAAAGATGTTATTTATTTATTTATTTGACAGTAAGAGACAGCGAGAGAGGGAACACAAGCGGGGGAGTGAGAGAGGGAGAAGCAGGCTTCCTGCTGAGCAGGGAGCCCGACGCGGGGCTCGATTCCAGGACCCTAGGATCACGACCCAAGCCGAAGGCAGATGCTTAACGACTGAGCCACCCAGGCGGCCCTAACCACGACAAATTTTAAAAGTTCCTTTGTGTCCCCTTTCTCTTACTGCCAGTTTTTGGCAACCACTGATCTAATTTCTATCTCCATAAACTGACTTTTTCAGAATATCATGTAATGGAATCAAACAGGAGCTTTTGTGTCTGGATTATTTCATTAATATAATTTTTTGAGGTTCATCTATGTTTTTGCATGTATTAGTAGTTTATTCCCCACATTCTCACCAACACTTTTTATCTCTTATCTTTTTGATGATATCCAGTCTAACAGGTATGAGATAACATATCATTGTGATTTTGATTTGCCTCTCCCGGATGAATAGTAATGTTGAGCACCTTTTCATGTACCCATTGGCCATTTGTGCATCCTCTTTGGAAAATCATCTATTTGGTCCCTCTACCCATTTTTTAATTGGATTGTTTTGTTTTGTTTTTTTATTTGGTTTGTTGTTGTTTTCCTTGTTTATGTTGTTTGTTATTGAGTTGTATGAGTTCCTTTGTATATTTGTGATATTAACCCCTTATGAGATATATGATTTGAAAATATTTTTCCCATTCAGTAGGTTGCCTTTTCATTTTGTTAATTATTTTTTTTGCTGTGCCAAAGGTTTTTAGTTTGATGTAGTCTCATATGTTAATTTTTGCTTTTGTTGCTTGTGCAAATGTTGGTATCCTATCCAAAAAAATCATTGCCAAGACCAGTGTCAAGGAGCTGTTCCCTTATGTTTTCTTCCAGAAGTTTTATGGTTTCAGGTTTTGTGTTTTAGTCTTTAATCCATTTTGAGTTAATTTTTGTGGTTTTTTTTTTTAATTTTTGTGAGTTTTATAAGATAGGAGGTCCAATTTCATTCCTCTGAATGTGATTATTCAGTTTTCCCAACACCATTTATTGAAACAACTATCCTTTCCCCATTGAGTATTTTTGACTCCCTTTTCAAATATTAGTTGACTGAATATACACAAGTTTATTTCTGGGCTCTCAGTTCTGTTCCATTGATCTATGAGTCTATTTTTCTGCCAGTACTGTTTTGATTACTACAGGTTTATAATACACTTTGAAATCAGGAAGTATAATGCCTTCAGCTTTATTCCTCTTTCTCAAGATTGCCTTGGTACTCAGGGTCTTTTGTGGTTTCATACAAATTTTAGGATTGTTTTTAATATTTCTGTGGAAAATGCCATTTGAATTTTGATGGGGATTGCATTGACTCTACAGATGGTTTTGGGTAGTATGGACATTTTAACAATCCTAAGTCTTCACACCCATGGACATGAGATAACTTTCCATTTATTTGTGGCTTCTTCCATTTCTTTCATCAAAGGATTACAGTTTTCAGTGTATATATCTTTCACCTCTTTGGTTAAATTTATTTCCAAGTGTTTCATTGTTTTGATACAATTGTAAATGGGATTGTTTTATTTTTTTTTTCAAGTATTTCATGGTTAGTATATAGAAGTGCAACTGATTTCTGTATGTTCATTTTGTATCCTGCAACTTCACTGAATTCATTGATTAGTTATAACAGTTTTTGGGTGGAGTCTTTAGGATTTTCTATGTATAAGATACCATCTACAAACAAGACAGCTGCACTTTTTCCTTTCTGATTTGTATGCCTCTTATTTCTTTTTCTTGCCTGATTGTTCTGGTTAATACTCTGTTAAATAGGAGTGGTGACAAGAGTGGGCACCCTTGTCTTGTTGCTGATCTTAAAGGAAAAGCTTCCAATCTTTCACCGTTGAGTATGACGTTAACTGTGGGCTTGTCATATATGGCCTTTATCATGTTGAGGTATGGTCCTTCCATACCCAATCTGTTGAGAGTTTTTATTATGAAAGGATGTTGTATTTTGTCAAATGTTTTATCTACAACTGCTGGGGTGATCATATTTTTATCTTTAATTCTACTGATGTGATGGTTTATCACATTTACTGGCTTGCATATGTTGAGCCATCCTGGCAGGGTCTGTCCTATCATGCTTCTAGAAAAGTACCTTAATAGGACACAAACCTACAGTCATGAAAAGGACCTCAGATACAGTTCCTAGTCCTCAGGAGAGCCCATATCTTCGTCGCTTACCATGTACATAACTTCAGTCATCTTTCAATGGTGTCCAGGAGGGAAAATTTTCAAAGATGAATAAGAAAATTGCCTGCTTTGAAGGAGCTTACGGTCTAGAAAGGAAACAAATTCATTATCACAATATAGAGCATAGTGTAGGACTTAAAGTTATATACAGGAACAGTGAAGAAAGCAACTGATTCCAGCTTGGCAAACTACTCATCAGAGGATGTAGGGTTTGAATTGACCCTTGTCAGATGTTTGGAATTCCACCCAGGGAAAAGACATTCTAGACTAAGAAAACAGAAAGCAGAAAAAGTCAAGATTCAGAAGTCATAAGTACAGGATTTATTCTGGAAACATCTCTTTTTTCGTGTGGCAGTAGGATAGGGTTTCAGAGGTGAGGGTGTGAGGGAATAGGGCTGCAGAGGTGGGTGGGGGCCCTCATTGTGGAAGGCAGAATAAAACAGCAAGGAAGATGGACACTTCATTCGGTACACACCGGGGAGCTATCACAGGTTCTTAAGGGGCAAGTAAATAATAAATCAATTTT
>NW_027689190.1:0-362 GCF_054177405.1 Leptonychotes weddellii | reverse complement strand
TTTGTTGCTATTCATTCCCTAAATCTTTGGGAACTGCAAATATATGATGGGGACAGGAGGATTTTAATAGACATATATGTGCTGGCCTGGGAAGATGTGCCTGCCACAGTGAGAGGGAGAAAAAAAGCAGGCTTTTTTTTCAATAACATGTATGTGATAGGATTCCCCCCTCCGAAGGAAGAGGGGTGGGGGGAGAGAGAGAGAGAGAGCAAGGGAGGGAGGGAAGCATAAAGGATGTGTGTATCTATAGGATAAACATGTTTGCAGAGGCATAGCGGCAGGTCTAGAAGGAAACCCACCAAACAGCCAAAAGCCCCCCGGGGTGGAGAAATCCTATACGCCTCTGTATTGTTCATTTTTTT
>NW_027689189.1:0-362 GCF_054177405.1 Leptonychotes weddellii | reverse complement strand
CTTGTCTTCTTTTGAATTGATTATTTTTAATGATTCCATTGTATCTCCTTTGTTAGCTTCCTAGTTCTGTCTCTTTGTTCTCTAGTTTTTGTGGTTGTTCTAAAGAAAGGTTTCTAAACTCCAATATATTTGAAGCTAGATAATTATTTGTCATAAGATGCTGTCCTGAGGATCTAACAGCATCCCTGGCCTCTACCTGCGAGGTGCCCGTAGCAGCCCTCCCCACATTGTGACAAATATCCCTAGGATGGCCAACCTAGAACCACAGTTCTAGAGTCCACAGTATAAATCTTTAATTTATAGTCTATCTTGAAGCAAATGTTAGACCACTTCACATATAGTATATATGTGAATATAGTATT
>NW_027689188.1:0-362 GCF_054177405.1 Leptonychotes weddellii | reverse complement strand
ATGAGCAGTGGGTGTTGTATCAAAGTGATGACTTACTAAATTCTATCCTTGAAACCAATACTACACTGTATGATAACTAACTAGAATTTGCATAAAAAACTTGAGGGGGGCCTGGGTGGCTCGGTCAGTTAAGCGTCTGCCTTCGGCTCATGTCATGATCCCAGAGTTTTGGGATTGAGCCCCACGCCCGGCTCCCTGCTCAGCAGGAAGCCTGCTTCTCCCTCTCCCTCTGTCTGCTGCTTCCCCTGCTTGTGCTCTCTCTCTCTGTCAAATAAATAAATAAAAACTTAAAAAAAAAAACTTGAAACAAACAAACAAAAGAATGGAGGGATAAGAAACACCATCTGTTTCCCCTTCTAGAT
>NW_027689187.1:0-362 GCF_054177405.1 Leptonychotes weddellii | reverse complement strand
TTAAGCGACTGCCTTCGGCTCAGGTCATGATCCTGGAGTCCCGGGATCGAGTCCCACATCGGGCTCCCTGCTCAGCGGGGGGTCTGCTTCTCCCTCTGACCCTCTTCCCTCTCGTGCTCTCTGTCTCTCATTCTCTCTCTCAAATAAATAAATAAAATCTTTAAAAAAAAAAAAAGACTATTCTGATTTTTTTCTTTGTCCGTTTTAAGTATTTTTCTGGGAATTTGTCAATTTAAAATAAATCATCAGAGTTGTTATCTTTCTTGTCATTTTTTCAGTGTCTAATATAGGAGGTATATATGCCACCTTTCTTCCCCCTGATTTTGCTTACTTTCCATTTTCTCTTTCTCTTTGTTCAGTAT
>NW_027689186.1:0-362 GCF_054177405.1 Leptonychotes weddellii | reverse complement strand
GAATAGAAGTCAGAGGACCTGCTCTAGATCCAGCTGTGTGTGACTTCTCCATTCACCACCAAACCTCGCCATTCTGCCCCTCCTGACAAAAATGTGCTCCAGAATACACAGGACTTGAAACTCAGAGGAATATTCTCAGGTTGAGATACACTGGAGGTGTCGCATGAAAGATGAAGAGATAATGTAACACTTGGACTTACTCCAGGTGTAAGTCGAGACTTCGCTTTTTCTGTGAAAATATGAAAAAGAACTGAGAAAAAGCCACAGAGGTTATGGAAAAGAACAATTTTTCATTCAGAGGAAGAAGGATGGAGTATTTAAGCAAACACTGAATAACCATTTGGTGTGGTTTTGAAAGGGGG
>NW_027689185.1:0-362 GCF_054177405.1 Leptonychotes weddellii | reverse complement strand
TACACTTCTGCAACATCAACTGTATTTTTTTTTATATTGCCACAATTTGGAACCCAGGTTATTTTAGATTTATACCTTAGTTTCTCAGCATATAAACTGGAGATAATGTAACTATTTTTGTAATGATTATTAAATAAAAGGATAAAAGCACTGATTCATTTAGTAAGAACCCTATGGAATAATATAGAGTACTGCTTGGATTGGTATCTATAACATTTGCAGTTAACTCTGATTAATATAGATATTAAATAATGTCTTATTAAAATTACAAGGGGACAATTTGCAAATGGATGAGGAGATAGCTAATGTCTCTTTCTTTAGAATGTACAAGGTATTTATAGATGTCTAAATAAGCCAAAATC
>NW_027689184.1:0-362 GCF_054177405.1 Leptonychotes weddellii | reverse complement strand
TTTAAGAAAAAGAGATAGTAGTGTTATTGCCTCCTTTTGTCCCATAGCAGACAGAGCTAACTTGGGAGGGTACTTTTTTACCCCCAGATAGGGTAAATAGGAATTCTGGAAAATATAGGGCTGGGTTTAAAAAAATGCTAAAAATGAAAAAAAATTCAGAATCTGAGAAATGAGTCATAGATTGGGTTGGGTATTTCAAGGGTATCAGGCTGGATGTTTTTCTTAAGTGTTGGGATTTTAATACCTATGGAGATCGGGATTTAAGCCACTCTATAGAACTAGGAAGGGCTGTTTTCCCTCTTAGCTGGGATCAAAACACCAAATCTAATGTGTGGAGAAGTCTCTGGGAAGCCAACCTCCAC
>NW_027689183.1:0-362 GCF_054177405.1 Leptonychotes weddellii | reverse complement strand
TCTCAAATAAATAAATAAAATCTTTAAAAAAAAAAAAATCCCAGACGTGAGCCTTCCCCAGGGAGCACTTACACCCGAGGACCCCCCGGATCAGCGGAGCTGCAGGGACGTCGGGAACACTCAGCCGACAGGCCTGGAGTCAGAAAGGCAGGCAGGAGGGTACGTGACTGAGGTCACCGAGTCGGCCCCTGGCAGAGTCTCGCCAGAACCCAGGTCTGAGGGACGGTGTCACACCGCGTTCAAGAACACAGGCTGTGCCGTCAGACGTCCTGGTCTGAATCCTGGGAACTCTTGTGTACTGGCCTCCACAATGGTGAAGGCCGGAGAGCCTGTGAGGACTGAATGAGACCGTGCACACAGAG
>NW_027689182.1:0-362 GCF_054177405.1 Leptonychotes weddellii | reverse complement strand
TGGATACGGGTCACACTCTAGGCCTAATGAGATTCATACTAAAACAATTCTAAAGAGTTTTTTTTTTTTTTTAAGATTTTATTTATTTATTTGTGAGAGAGAGAGCAGGAGCAGGGGGGAGGGGCGGAGAGAGAGGGAGAAGCAGAGTCTCCGCTGAGCAGGGAGCCCAACGTGGGGCTTGATCCCAGGACGCCAGGATCACGACCCGAGCCGAAGGCAGACGCTTAACTGACTGAGCCACCCAGGCACCCTGAAAACAATTCTAAAGAATGCAGAGGAGATAGGAACACCAGCCAGTAAACCTTCGATGGCATTTACATTGTATAGACTACGTGAGGAAATGCTGTAAATGTTGTGGATTC
>NW_027689181.1:0-362 GCF_054177405.1 Leptonychotes weddellii | reverse complement strand
CAATATATTATGTAATATAAATTTATTAACATTTTCTAAATCAATAACCAAATCAATAATCAATGATTTTTAAATCAATAAATTATTTTCCAACATGAACTGCATCTTTTTACTGTTGATTTTCTTTTCTTATCTAATAAGTTAGTATTAAACCACCTAAGCAAATTAAAATAAATATTTTTCATCATTTTTTTTTTTTTAAAAGATTTTATTTATTTATCTGAGACAGAGAGAATAAGAGAGACAGAGAGCACATGAGAGGGGGGAGGGTCAGAGGGAGAAGCAGGCTCCCTGCCGAGCAGGGAGCCCGATGCGGGACTCGATCCAGGGACTCCAGGATCATGACCTGAGCCGAAGGCAGT
>NW_027689180.1:0-6982 GCF_054177405.1 Leptonychotes weddellii | reverse complement strand
TATATACACACAAATACACACATGTGTGTACCCACACACACATCACACACACACACGTGTGTGTGTATGCATATACAAAATTCATTGTATACATGTCAGGAACCAAGCATTTCAGCACAAGAAGAAAAGAGATTCAGGGACACCTGGGTGGCTCAGGCGGTTGAGCATCCGACTCTTTTTTTTTTAAAGACTTTATTTGTCTGTCAGAAAGAGCGAGCACAAGCAGGGGGAGGGGCAGAGGGAGAAGCAGGCTCCCTGCTGAGCAAGGAGCCCAATGCGGGACTCAATCCCAGGACCTGGAATCATGACCTGAGCAGGAGGCAGACGCTTAACCACCAGGCGTCCTGAGCATCTGACTCTTGATCTCGGCTCAGGTCATGATCTCATGGGTCATGAGATTGAGCCCTTTTGGGCGCCGCACTGGGCGTGGAGCCTGCTTAAGATTCTCTCTCTCCCTCTCCCTCTGACCCTCCCCCATCAAAAAAATGGATGCAAATATAGGCAAAAATGTTAAGAAAAAACAGTCATAAATTTCACTGGAAATATCAGTATGAGTTTATGACAAATACTCACTTTTTAAAAAGTGTTCCAGTTACCTGAAAACTTACTGGCTTAAAACAAGTGTTTTACACAAATCTGCAACTCAGGCACCCTTGGCGAGATTGCCTCAGCTCAACTCCACGGTGTTTGAGGCCTCAGCTGGAAAATTCGAAAGGTTTGGAGCTGGAACAGCATGTGGCAGGTCAGGCATGTCTCTCACTTCGTGTGGCCTCAAGGCTTCTCCACCTGGTCTCCTTTCTGTCTAGTACGGTAGCCTCTGATGAATCAGAATTCTTATATGGCACTTCAAGGTTACAGCTGTTCCAAGTGCAAAGCGCAAGGCCATTTATACCCTAGCCTTGAAGCAATGCAATGTCATTTCCACAACAGTCTATTGTCATGCAGGGTCAATCACCTTTCAAAAATCCCTTCCATTTCCTTTATTATTATTATTATTTCACTTTCACTTAACATAAGATCTATGTTTTCAGCACATCTTAAGTCTATAATACAGTGCTATGCGTATAATAGATTTCCAGAACTTATTCATCTTGCATAACTAAAACTTCATTCTCCTTGGCCAGGATCTATCCATTGACCCTTCTCCCAGCCCTGGGTGACCATCACTCTACTCTCTGCTTCTGTGAGTTTGACTATTATAGATTCCACATGTAAGTGAGATCACACAGGATCTTTCTGTCTGGCTTATTTCACTTAGCCTAATGTCCTCCAGGCCCATCCTTGTGGTCACAGTGGCAGGATTTCCTTCTTTTTTTAAGGCTGAGTAATAAGCAACTGCATGTATACACCACACCTTCTTCATGCATTCATCTGTCGATGGACACTTAGGGTGTTTCCATGTCTCGGCTATTGTAAATAATGTTGCAACGAACATGGGGATGCAGATACCGCCAAGCAATAGCGATTTTATTTCCTCTGGAGAAATACCTGGAAGTGAAATTACTGGATCAGATGGTAGTTCTATTTTTACCTTTTTGAGGAACCTCCATACTCCATTCCCACCAATGGTCCCCCTTTCTCCACATCTTGGCCAACACTTTTCTGTTTTTGATAATAGCCAACCTGACAAGTGTAGAGTGATATCTCAGTGGTTTTGATTTGCATTTCTCTGATGACTGGTGACATGGAGCACCTTTTCAAATACCCATGGGCCATTTGCATGTCTCCTTTGGAGAAATGTCTACTCAGTCTGTAATCCCATCCCATTACAGCAATAAATGAAAATCCAGGATCTTGTCATCTGAAGCAGGTCCTGGAGTGGATGAGGCTTCTCAGGTGCCGTTCCTCGGGTCTTATGAACTAAATAGACAAATATCCGCTATCCACACACCTAACATAAACTAGCAGGAAACAGAATAACTATAATAAATACTTCCATTCAAAAGGAGAGAATGTAAGGCACATACCAGTCGCTGGTCCCTGACAGTTCTGAAGCCCAGCCTTTCACAGGGAGTCAGTCCTGCACTTGAGAATGACTCTTTGTGGATCTTAGCTCCGCCTTCCTGGCTCCTCCCCCTGAATCGCCCTTCCATCTACGAAAGATGGTCCACATTCCCAGCTGTCAGTCTGCTTCCTGTCCCTGAAATACTGGAGGTCAGAAGGATTCTTTTCACTTGGACTGTCTGTGCCTTTTACCCCACACTGATAGGATTCCTTTAAAAACCTCTGAGCTGCTGCGGATGCTCTGAGCAACTTCCACCTGAGACCTCCTCATTGTCTTACTTCCCTCGCTGTCCAGCATCTTCAAAGGCTCCAGGAGCCCAGGAAATGATTAATTTTTTTAAGAATTGTTTATCAGGGGGTGCCTAGATGGCTCCGTTGGTTAAGCGTCTGCCTTTGGCTCAGGTCATGATCCCAGGGTCCTGGGGTCGAGCCCCACATCGGGCTCCCTGCTCCACGGGGAGTCTGCTTCTCCCTCTCTCTCTGCCCCTTCTCCCCCTCATTCTTGCTCTCTCTCTCTCAAATAAATAAAATATTAAAAAAAAAAAAAGAATTGTTTATCCGGTGAAGGAAACTGAGTGCTTTCAAGATATAGATGTGTTCCACTGTAGGTTCTCTGGTTTCTCCTATATGAGTTCTCAGCACAGAATGCACCAGAAGAGCTAGAAAAGGAAGAGAAGAAAAGATGGCCAGCCCATCCCTGAGAGCATTTTGAGAATGTGTTAGATCAATGTTGCTGTGCAAAATCTCTTACATCGGCCTGGCACACCGTGGACATCACTGAATCATTATTCTGTTAGCAAAGTAAGGTAGGGCTGAGATAGAGTTATAGCCCTAAGTCCCACCACAGATCTGAGAGCAGAAGTGAACTGGTCTGATTCCAGAAGCTCCCGGGTACGAGAGGTACGTGTCACTAAACAGAAGGAAAATCCTCAGGGAAGCAGCAAGGTTGTCATTCTGTCCAGACCTCCACAGTCTCTGGGGGGCATCAATCCTCCACCGAAATACTCTTTCTATCTGCCCTTTTCAATGCCCAGCTCACTCCCACCTCGCCAAGAGAGCCACCTCGGCTCCACTGTTAGTGTCGGAGATCTCAGGCTGCACAGAGCTCTGGTTGCTTTCTGTATGATGATTTGCCTTCGGGCTAACTCGAGAGTTGCTTTAGTACACAGACTGCTCACCTGTTTCTCACACTGCCCCAGCCCAGCCCTTTTCCAGGGCCCAGGGCACAGGGTGGGCCCTCCATGATAAACTAGCTGGCGGGGAGATTACCACTGGGACAGCTTGCAGCAGTCCAGGCTGGATGTGGGAGAGGGAGAGGATGGTCAGAAGGAAGGAAGCCGGAGACACATGGACAACGAGTGTCGGAACAGGGTCACTGCTTCCTCTCAGATGAGGGGTCAGCCCAGAAATCAGATGGCTCCAGGTGCTAAATAAACATTAGACGAATAATAAACTAAATTAGAGTGACAGTCTATTCTATTTTCATAGTTTCCTTCTCTCCTAACCCACTGTCCCTTCTTCTATAACACTGGACTTGAATCTCCCGTTGAGCTGTTTCCTCAGATAATGATCACAGAATATTACTATCCAACCCTGCACTGCTCTAAACACTCCGCATGGATAATCACATTTGAATTTCATCAAAGCTCTGAGACAAACCCTTACCTTATACCCATTTTACATCTGAGGTAATCAAACACAGTACTGACGAGACTTGCTCAAGCCCAGACTGCTAACATACGCATCCTTTGGGATTTAAATCCAGGCTATGTGAGGACAGAACCTACACTCTTAACCACTACAGCACAGTATGTCCAAATCTGTCCCCTGCTCCTGTTTCCTATATTTCTATCCTATGTGCCTGTGACCTCAGATTCCTCATGAACACCCCCCACATTTTCCTCACTACAGACCCAATGGCAGTAACAGCTATGCATTAAATGGATGTTAATCAGGGACGCCTGGGTGGCCCAGTTTGTTAAGTGTCTGCTTTTGGCTCAGGTCATCATCCCAGGGTCCTGGGATCTCTGACAGATAAATAAATAAAATCTTAAAAAATAAATAAATAAGGGCGTCTGGGTGGCCCAGTCAGTTAGGCGTCTGCCTTCGGCTCTGGTCATGATCCCAGGGTCCTGGGATCGAGCCCCGCATTGGGCTCCCTGCTCAGCAGGGAGTCTGCTTTTCCCTCTCCTTCTCCCACTCCCCCTGCTTGTGTGCTCTCTCTCTCTCTGACAAATGAATAAAAATCTTAAAAATAATAAAATAATTAAAAATGTTGCAATAAATAAATAAATAAATAAATAAATAAATAAATAAAATAAAATGAGGCAGCTGAGTTCCGCTAAGGTCAGTTCCTGAAATGTTTGGGATTGTGCCTACTTCTCCTTCCTCTGCTTTCTCTTTCACCACCACCTCCCAATTTACACACTGCACGAGGTTATTTCCTCCAGCTGGAACCACATCTCTCCAGACAGACAGGAGGTTGGTTATTACTCGCTTAGACATTTTCTCCTCGGCACTGCTGTGTTAGGCTCGCTGTAGAGGCACTTCAGCTGCTTAACGTTTCTGGTGTTATTCAGTAGAAAATTATGCCCGGGCAGGAATAGGAGCGGTTCAAGGTCGCTTCCTTTTTCTTTTCTTTTTTTTTTTTTCAAAGATTTTATTTATTTATTTGACAGAGAGAGAGATAGTGAGAGCAGGAACACAAGCAGGGGGAGTGGGAGAGGGAGAAGCAGGCTTCCCGCTGGGCAGGGAGCCCGATGTGGGACTTGATCCCAGGACCCTGGGATCATGACCTGAGCCAAAGGCAGACGCTTAACGACTGAGCCACCCAGGCGCCCGGTTCAAGGTCGCTTCCAATAGGAATGGCCTCCCTCGAAAACTAGGGCATTCATTCTCTCAAAGCTTATCTTAGTCATGAAAATTGTTTGCAACGTGGTGTCTTTTCCAGACAGCTAGCCGAAGAGCTTCCATGCAGAACTCTACTAGATGGATAGCCCTTGGTTGTCCCAATAGGATGCATTCCTTTCCCCCCTTTCAAGAGCCGCAGATTGCTGATAGAGAATCATGTGACTGCAGGGAGGCCTAGTCGTCCCTGGTCCCCGGGGGTGGTGCAGAAACCAAAAAACTGAGTCAATAAGCGAGTCTTGGCCAAAGGACTTGTTTTGAGTGGGTATGTGATCTAAACTGGTCTGATGGAAGTGAATATCAGGCATTTGGAAGAAAACTCTGGCACAAATGAAGTCTTTCTCTGGATAATGTTTATATATTTGAGACCTGGGGCTGATGCAGCCATTTTGTAATCATGAACATAAACAGCAGGAGGACGAATCCTTCCCAGGGAAAAAAAAAAAAGGCAGTGTGAGAGAATCCCAGAGAAATGAACCCAGAGTTCCTATATTTGACCAACTCTGGAAAAAATTCATCCTTTTGATTTCCAGTGTGGTCGACTAATAAATTACTTAAATGTCTTAGCCAGCTTGTGGTGGGGCTTCCATGACACCCAATCTAAAAAACTATTTGATGATATAGTTGAATTAGACAAATTTAATAAAAATGATACTTTTTTTTGTTATTCCCAAGGAGGAATTGTTATTTAAAAGCAGTGACCTGCATTCTGAATTCCTTCCTGGATTCTTAGTTTCCCATCTTCATAATTTGATGTTCTCTTTCTCTTCCAAATAATGCATATGCACTGATAAAATACCACAAATTTAACAACTCCCTATTTAAGCATTGCAATATTAATCAAAAGAATATTTGTTGCAATTAGGATATTTTTCCTCTTTATACTATGGCACAAAATAATACAAACTACATTAAAAATACAAGAAAACGTGAAGTCTGAAGACCCTCTTCTAAAGAAATCATTAGCCTTTATAAAAGGATGACTAAAGCAAATCACTGGAGATTTAAAACAATCTGTTTATTTTTTTCATACAGACAGTCTTGAGGTTGTACTTTAATTTCTCAATGACCTTACATAATAACAGATATTTATAACCTCAATATTATACTAGTCCAAGCCCCCTCAGAATCAGACAGAATATTATGCCTAGAATTATATAAGAGTAGTATTAAAGTTCATATTAAAAATTATTAGAAAATACTTGGAATGATAAAATAAAATAATCTCATAGGTATATATAATATTTCAATATTTTCTAGATTTCAAATGGAGCATATACACAAAAAGGAAAAATCAGTCCATATAAAAAAAGGAAAAGAAGAATGTCAAATCAATAAAATGTGGAGATAATCTCCAAGAAGCCACAAGATCAATTTATAAAAGGCACCAGTTACTTTAATTACAACAGATTTTAGTTGTGAACCTATAGTCATGTTATCTGCATTCCTTCCCAGGTACTTAAAGCTATGATGAATTACAAATTTGGGTTATTTTGGTCTTAGGACAAAAATATGAATTTCTATGCAGATTAAAGTGTCCCAAACTTGTACCTCAAATTTGGCATCATTAGGAAACTACTATTGCTGCCAAAATAAAATCTTTCCTTGCTTAAGAACATATGAAATTCACTGTTCCTATAAAAGATACTGTCCCACTTTCTCAGTTCCTCCCAAGCTCCTTGGAAGAGCTGCCCATACTCCCTATGTTTTCCTGTCACGGTCCCTTCATTCCTCAACCCTCTGCCATGTGACTCCTGTGCCATTTCTCCATTCAACCTGCTCTGCCAATCACCTGCCGGTTGTCACAGAAAAGAGATGGCGATGCTCCTCTGTCCTGGGTCCCCACCTGCTTCTGTGGCCTTCACCCACTTTCTATTCCCGTGGTCTCCTGTGTCTGTGATTCGCCAGCCCTGCTCCCACTCCCCTCCCCGGACAACGGAAGCCTTCGGTAGGCTCAGAGAATGTGTGTAGCATCCAAAGCTGGTGAGCCCATCTCTGCTGCCTCAGGCCTTGACACCTTCTTCTCTGTCCGTCTGCCAGTGGGACAGGTTTTCCTGAGTTTTCCACTGAC
>NW_027689179.1:0-362 GCF_054177405.1 Leptonychotes weddellii | reverse complement strand
GTCCGGGAGTGGGGGTGCCTCACACCCTGTCCTGCTTCCCACCTTCCCTGTGACCAGCCTCCTCGGCCAGACCCTCCTCAAAGCCTTGCTACCAAGCTTCCTAGTCTGTGTTTCTTTTGGGTCCTAACAACCAGTGACTCTTCATGGCTCTGATGGTCCTCATATGGCTCAGGCAGAAGCCCCGCTTCCGACCCCCAGCCAGGAGCAAGGAAGGGAGAAGCCCCACTCCCGACCCCCAGCCAGGAGCAGGGAAGGGAGAAGCCCTTCTCCCGACCCCGGCCAGCAGCAAGGAAGGGAGAAGCCCCGCTCCCGACCCCCGGCCAGGAGCAGGGAAGGGAGAAGCCCTGCTCCCGACCCCGGCC
>NW_027689178.1:0-362 GCF_054177405.1 Leptonychotes weddellii | reverse complement strand
CCTTACATCTGAGATCATTTTCGATCCTTGCTTAGTATTGATCCTATGTGAATGAATATGCCACTGGACTTACCAATCTCAAAGTATTACATTACGTAATTACCGAGATAATTAGCATAATCAGACTGGGAAAGCCCACAGGAATGTTTGCAAAAAGGTAAGAGGAGCTCTGTCTGGGACTCGGGGGGTTAATATTCATTGTGCTTGTTTGGATTTTCCAACACTTCCCCAGCACGTGTGCATTACTTGTACTGGATGATTCTTTGCAATAAAGCAGAGATAGTCTCAGCATGACTCAAGAGACCCTCCTCATGGCCTATGTAGTTGCCCAGACACTGTCACTGTCTTTGGATATGCACAGG
>NW_027689177.1:0-362 GCF_054177405.1 Leptonychotes weddellii | reverse complement strand
GGATGACCCAGTAGACCAGACCCTATGGATGTTTGTGGCAGCCCTGAGATCACCTTTGAGCTACCAAAAGTAATCCATGTCAGAACAGGGTAGACAGAACACTCTCTGAACCTCTCTCCATCACAGAGTGTATTTATTGTTATTGTAAGAATTAGTACATATCAATTGTGGTATATCCATTCAATGGACTATTATTTGATACTACGATACAAGGTGACAGAGCAGGCTCTGAACCCAAGTCTGACTGGGAGGCCTGCGTCTGCGGCTGTGGGGCCGCAGTCCTCGGGGCCCCTGGCCACTGCCAGCTGAGAGGAGGCCACTTCCATCCCCTGCATAGGGCTTGGGGCCTGTCAGAGGCTGGT
>NW_027689176.1:0-362 GCF_054177405.1 Leptonychotes weddellii | reverse complement strand
ATTTAAATTCAATTAGTTGACATATAATGAATATTGGTTTCAGCGGTAGAGGTCAGTGATTCATCAGTTTGTATGATACCCAGTGCTCATTACATCATGTGCCCTCCTTAATATGTCCATCACCCAGTTACCCCTTCCCTCCACCCATGGATTTTGGCCATTCTTTTTTTTTTTTTAAAGATTTTATTTATTTATTCATGAGAGACAGAGAGAGAGAGAGAAAGAAGCAGAGGGAGAAACAGTCTCCCAAGGAGCACGGAGCCCGATGTGGGACTCGATCCCAGGACCCTGGGATCATGACCTGAGCCGAAGGCAGACACTTAACCATCTGAGCCACCCAGGCGCCCATGATTTTGGCCATT
>NW_027689175.1:0-362 GCF_054177405.1 Leptonychotes weddellii | reverse complement strand
TATTCTTTCCTTTTTCTGTATGGTATGAATGATATTGCAATAATTTAATAACCCTTTATAAAAATTTTACTTATCATTCAATTGTGTATTCCTCACCCATATGTTTTTCTATTTGGATCTAATATTTCCCTATTTAAGAAAGAAGGGCTATATACTATCAGATTCTCCAGTAGCCAGAGGACAAGCCAGAGCAGCTTGTCTAATAAATATTACTCACCACAAAGCTATCCACATCTTTGTTTTTAAAAAGGCAGCCTTTCGCTTTCATCCCTGTCCACCTCACTCAATCTTGGGAGGGGTCCAAATCACTCAGTATTCTTAATTAGGCACTTAGTGAATTAAAAAGGCCATGTAGGTTTCTA
>NW_027689174.1:0-362 GCF_054177405.1 Leptonychotes weddellii | reverse complement strand
CCCCTCTGTGGTGTGTGACCTTCATGCCTGGCATTTTCACCTGGGATTTTGGGTGCTGTCTCAGAGACACTCCCCTAACCCCTTTCCTCACTCAGGAGGATGAGGGTGATAACTTCAGGTTTTCTTCAGTGAAAATAATTGAACCATTAGTTTGTTTTTTTTGTTGTTGTTGTTAAAGATTTTATTTATTTGACAGAGACACAGCGGGAGAGGGAACACAAGCAGGGGGAGTGGGAGAGAGAGAAGCGGGCTTCCTGCTGAGCAGGGAGCCTGATACCGGACTCAGTCCCAGGACCCCTGGATCATGACCTGAGCCGAAGGCAGACGCTTAACGACTGAGCCACCCAGGTGCCCTGAGCCAT
>NW_027689173.1:0-362 GCF_054177405.1 Leptonychotes weddellii | reverse complement strand
TCTGAGGCCACAGCCAGTGACAGAGCTGGTTCTAGAAGCCAGGTCTCCTGATGCACAGGTCTGTGCTTTCAGTTTTGTTATTGTATTCGTTTGCTTATTAAAAAAAAAAAAAAAATCCAATCTGCCGATAGAGAGCCACAAGGAATCACCTGGTTTTACGCACAGCTCTCTCCTCCAAAACAACAAACTTCTCAGTGGGGCAGATCTTACTGAGTAATAGCCATTATAACAGAAATATCAGCTAATATTGATTCTGCACTATGTGCCGGGCACGTACAAAATGCTTCACCTGTGTTAACCCTATTCCTTGTAATGACTCCATGAGGCAGGTCCCATTCTGATCCACATTAGACCAGCAAGGG
>NW_027689172.1:0-362 GCF_054177405.1 Leptonychotes weddellii | reverse complement strand
GTTTGTATTTCTTTAGTGTTGGTTGTGATCTCTCCTCTTTCATTCATGATTTTGTTGATTTGGGTCATTTCTCTTTTCTTTTTGATAAGTCTGGCCAGGGGTTTATCAATCTTGTTAATTCTTTCAAAGAACCAGCTCCTATATTTGTTGATCTGTTCTACTCTTCTTTTGGTTTCTATTTCATTGATTTCTGCTCTGATCTTTATTATTTCTCTTCTCTTGCTGGGTTTAGGCTTTATGTGCTGTTCTTTCTCCAGCTCCTTTAGGTGTAGGCTTGGGTTGTGTATTTGAGACCTCTCTTGTTTCTTGAGAAAGGTTTGTATTGCTATATACTTTCTTCTTAGGACCACCTTTGCTGCATC
>NW_027689171.1:0-362 GCF_054177405.1 Leptonychotes weddellii | reverse complement strand
TCAGGCCCCAAACTGTCAGCCAGACCTGTGAACCTGGGGGGCCACAGGACAGAAGGATAGACAGAAAGAAAGATCTAGAGAGACAGACATACATCCGGGGGACCCCATAGAATGTGGCCTCTCCTGAAGCCAACTGGACAAATGGCTTTCCCTCACACAGCCATTGGTGTCTGAGGATGCTCAGCCCCTCACTGTTAAATAGGATCCCACAAAGGGCCTGGGAGGGAAATGTCTTGTGTGAGAGAAATGAAGACCTGCAAGAAGGACCTCAGAGGAACCAGGGACAACATCAGAATAAGAATACAAGATAAAAATCTAAGGATGACCTCCATGTGGTTCTTAGAAAACAAAAACAGGGTTCT
>NW_027689170.1:0-362 GCF_054177405.1 Leptonychotes weddellii | reverse complement strand
GAGAGAGAGAGAGAGAGAGAGAAACAGCATGAGAGGGGATAGGGTCAGAGGGAGAAGCAAGCTCCCCGCTGAGCCGGGAGCCCGATGTGGGACTCGATCCCAGGATTCCGGGATCATGACCTGAGCCGAAGGCAGTCGCTTAACCAACTGAGCCACCCAGGCACCCGGGAGGGATCTTTTCTTGACATCATGACTTTGGAGGGATGCCTGCTGATTTCCCTCATGTATGCCTTCTTAAACGATCTCTTTGCCAAGCACTTGTGTGGGGCCCAGGGTTGGGTACACAGGCTTGCCCGCCATTCATCCCGGCAGAGAAAGCCATCTCCCTCTGTGGTCCCTTGGGGAAACCACTCCAGGCACCT
>NW_027689169.1:0-6983 GCF_054177405.1 Leptonychotes weddellii | reverse complement strand
AACTGTCCTCTGGATCCAGAGCAAGCAGACATCAGGGAACCAGCGTGAGTCTGCCCAGCAGCAGCAAAGGACATTCAGAAGATTCAGGTAGAGAATTCCTAAAGACCCATGGAAATTCTGGGTCCAGCTCAAGAAACCAACATGGGTCTACACATGGGCAGTCAGCTGACAGATCCAGACAGTCAGGGTCCCATCAAGGGCAGACAGGCACCCATAGGCAGTCTGACTCAACCCACGGAGACTCAGGATCCAGCACCAGGGAAAGACAAGGGCACCACCCTGAGCAGTCAGGAGAAAGATCCAGACACTCTGGGACCCATCAAGGACAGACAGCCATCCACGGGCAGTCTGACTCTGCCCACCGAGACTCAGGATCCAGCACCAGGGAAAGACAAGGGCACCACCCTGAGCAGTCACGAGCCAGATCCAGACACTCCGGGACCCATCAAGGACAGACAGGCACCCATAGGCAATCTGACTCTGCCCACCGAGACTCAGGATCTACCACCAGGGAAAGACAAGGGCGCCACCGTGAGCAGTCACAGGATAGCTCCAGACACTGGGAAACTGGACATGGACAAACCTCTTCTGGATCTGATGACAGCAGACACCAGGGATCCAGTATCAGTCAGTCCGGTGACGGTGAAGGACAGTCAGAAGACTCAGATACTCAGTCAGTCTCAGTCCAGGAATGGTCCAGGTCCAAGCAAAGGAGACAACATGGCAGTGAATATGGCAGTCCTGAGCACTCAGGGTATTACTTCTACCAGATATCCTCCCCAGAACAGTTTGATTCTGTCCATGGACAGTCTCAATCCAGTACCAGGGGGAGACAAGGATCCCACCATGAGCAGGCACATGACAACTCTAGACATGCAGGATCCCATGAGGGTCAGGCAACCGATGGTGGGCACTCTGACTCAGGATCTCACCACCAGCAATCATCCTCTTGGGCACATGGCTCTAGACAATCGCAGTCTGGGCATGGACAATCGTCATCTGAATTCAGGCCAGTGAGAAACCGGGGGTCCAGTATTAGTCAGGACAGTGATAGCGAAGGGCACACTGAAGATTCTGAGAGCCGATCTGGATCTGGCTCAGGAAACCAACATGGATCTGCCCATGGCCATGTAAGAGACAGCTCTAAACGCTCTGAGTCTCATAAAGGGCAGAGAAACAATAATCATGGACAGTCTGAGTCTGGTCATGGACACTCAGACACTGGTACTGGATGGAGACAAGGATCTAGCCATGGACACTCTACAGATATCTCTAGACAATCAGGGCCTCTTCAGGGGCAGAGTGAAAATCACGGGCAGTCTGAGTCAGGATTTGGACAGTTTCAGCATGGTAGTGGAAGTCTTGATTCCACCTATATGGAATCCAGGGACATATGTGAGTTTGGAGAAAAATTTGTAATCCAATATAACAGACAGTAATATGAACCCAGGAACATATAGCCATTCAAGGGATAATTCAAAGCAGTTGGGATTTATTCAGTCACAAAGTTATTATTATTATGAGTGAGAAACCGATGGAAGAATAGTTAATCCAAAGAGTAGAAACCTGAGCCAAGACATAACATTGAATCATGAAAATTTCTCATTATACTTGCAAAGAGTTTATCTTACCATTTTATTTTAAATAAGTTACACTATTTCTTTCCTTTGGTGATAGTTTCATTTCTTCTCTAGGAAGATTTAAACCTTAAGTTAGGAAATGGTGAATGGGCAAAATCAATGTCATTTAGAACTAAATTTAGAAAACTCAATATTTTTGGTAGTTGGAGTTCAAGTAAGGATTTGTCTTTTGAAAGGTTAAATTTTAGGAACTTTGTAGTTTGGCACAAATTATCTTAGCCAAAAATATAAAGTCACTGTTCTAGAGACCAAAGCTACTATGTTAATATCAAGGCTCAGTACATCTTCCTCTACTGTTCTTCAAATGGAATTCTATATTATTCTGGATTCAGTAAAATCAAAAGACTGAACTGCATAAAGATTCAAAATAAACAATTGAGCATATGTCATAGTTTGTCTTTTCTTTTTTTTAAAGATTTTATTTATTTATTTGAGAGAGATAGGCAGACAGGCAGGCAGGCAGGCAGAGGGAGAGGGAGAAGCAGGCTCTCTGCTGAGCATGGAGCCCAATGTAGGGCTCAATCACAGGATGCTGGGATCATGACCTGAGCAAAAGATAGATGCCTAACTGACTGAGCCACCCAGGCACCCCCATAGTTTGTCTTTTCTATGCTTATTTCTCATAGGCCCCAGAAGACTTAATTCCTCATGGCCAAAATTACATGTTTTTCTTATATCACTGGAAAATTATATGACCAAATGGCAGTTATACACCATGCAAAAGTAATAACAAGTCCAATGAAGTAAGAATTTAATCAACATAATCATTGTCCCATGTAGTCACCTTCAGGATGCAAAAAGGCTTAGCTCAATCATGAATAGGACCATAATTATTACCCAAACAGCAACCAAAGTGGCTATTAGGCACGTCAAACCAAGATTAGTAAACAGAAATTACTAACCATAGGTCCTTCTTCCAAAGACACTAGGAGTTGTTTTCCAATGGAAATTAAGGAAAGCAAGAATTTGTGCAGAAATATCTTGACAAAGGAAAAAACAATAAAGAAAATGCCCACCCTGGAAAGAAAATGCATACAGTTCATGATGTTGGCAGGTGAATGAAGAAATAAATGAAGAGTAGTACAAATGTGTACAAGATTCTACCATTAGAAGGAAATCACTGTGGGAGAATCATACCTAAGTTTTCCTTCTCCATAATATCAGACCAGAATGCACATTAGGGAATATCTAGATCAGTGTTCAAATTCTGCATTTGAGTCTGTCACAAAAATAATCCATACCAAACAGCAATTAGACCTCAAAGTCTCCTAAATCTCAGTTTTATAAAAGCACCTTATTGAGGGGGGGAAAGATGGTGGAGGAGTACGGGACCTATTCCAACTGGTCCCCAGAATTGAGCTGTATATCTACCAGACCACTCTGAACACCCACGACATCAGCCTGAGATGGAAGAAGATAGATCTGGATCTCTACAAACAGAATATCGCAGGCAGTTGGTTTTGAGGTACGAAGTAGGCAGCCATGATTCCATGGGCAGATATCAGAGGATAAACTGAAGGGGGAGGGAGACAGCTATCTGGATCCAACACCGCTGGTGAGCAATAGCCTCCCATGCTGGGGACAGGGCACAGACTCGGGGACTGGTAGCAGTGGGGAAAAGACTTTGGGGCACCGCCCAGAGGGGCGGGGCTACGTGTGCAAACTAGGGGTGGCTGGTGGTTTTAGAAGCACAAAGGCAGATTTCTGCCCCGACCTGGAGACGAGGACTGGGAGCAATGCTGAGGGGCACACAACCCAGAATGTTACAGTTTATAGAAGCACAGACAGAAACGGAGATAGTGTGGTCTGGAGAGCTCACTGAAGACCAGACTGCGATCTCTCTGCTCTGAGGTAGAGGGTTGGAAATGGTCTCATCTGCTCTATCGATGAGAAGAAAAGAGCCGCCAGAGAACAAAGGCCCCCAAAAATCGGTTTTCACTGAGCCCATCCCCCACCACAGGGGGCAGGGCAACTCTGCCCAAACAGGGTTGCCTGGGTAACAGAGTGGCAGGCTACTCCCCCAGAAGACAGGTTGGGAAAACAAGAGGCCAGCAACCCTAAGGTCCCTAGAAAATAGGTGCATCTTGCTTGGGTCGTGGTCAATAATTTGGACTCTATACATTCCCTCAACCACCCCTCAACAGAATGACGAGGAGGAGGAACCCCCCAAATTGGAAAGACTCAGAGACTATGACTTATGCCACAGATTTACAAATGGATTCAATATAACCAAGATGTCGGAGATGGAATTCAGGCTAGCAATTCTGAAGACGATAGCTAGGATGGAGAAATCAATTAATGGCAACATAGAGTCTCTAAGGGCAGAAATGAAAGCTGAATTGGCAGAACTTAAAAATGCTATCAATGAGATCCAATCTAACCTAGATAATCTAAAAGCTAGGGTAAGCAAAGCAGAAGAACAAATTAGTGACCTGCAAGACCAATTAATAGACAAAAAGGGAAAAGAGGAGGCCAGGGAAAAACAACTCAGAATCCATGAAAACAGAATCAGAGAAATAAGTGACACCATGAAACATTCCAATGTCAGAATTATTGGGATACCAGAGTGGGTGGGGAGAGAGAAAGAGGACTAGAAGACATATTTGAGCAAATCGTAGCTGAGAACTTCCCTAATCTGGGGAATGAAACAAACATTCATGTCCTAGAGGCAGAGAGGACCCCTCCCAAGATCAAGGAAAACAGGCCAACACCCCGGCAGATAATAGTAAAACTTGCAAATCTTAGAACCACGGAAACCATCTTAACGGCACTTAGGGGGAAGAGATTCCTTATGTACAGAGGGAGGAACATCAGAATAACGTCACACCTAGCCACAGAGACCTGGCAAGCCAGAAAGCCCTGGCAAGACATATTCGGGGTACTAAACGAGAAGAACATGCAGCAAAGAATACTTTTGCCGGCAAGGCTGTCATTTAGAATGGATGGAGAGATGCACAGCTTCCAAGACTGGCAGAATCTGAAAGATTATGTGACCACTAAGCTGGCCCTGCAAGAAATATTAAGGGGGATTCTATAAAAGGAGAAAGACCCCAAAAGTGATATAGAAAAGAAATTTAAAGAGACAATCTATAAAAACAAGGTCTTCACAGGCAACATGATGACAATAAATTCATATTTTTCAATAATCACTCTCAAAAGGAACAGCCTAAATGCTCCCATAAAACGGAACAGGGTTGCAGATTGGATAAAAAGACAGGACCCATCCATATGCTGTCTACAAGAGACTCATTTCGAACCTAAAGATACATCCAGACTGAAACAGAAGGGATGGAGATGCATCTTCCATGCCAACAGACCTCAAAAGAAAGCTGGGGTAGCAATTCTTATATAAGACAAATTAGATTTTAAGCTACAGATTGTAGTTAGAGACACAGAAGGACACTATATCATTCTTAAAGGGTCTATCCAACAAGGAGATCTAACAATTGTAAATATCTACACCCCCAACATGGGAGCAGCCATCTACATAAGCCAACTGTTAACCAAAATAAAGAGTCATATTGATAGCAATATGTTAACTGTAGGAGACCTCAGTACTCCTACAGCAATAGACAGATCATCTAAGCAGAAAATCAACAAGGAAACAAGAGCTTAGAATGACACACTGGACCAGATGGACCTCAGGATATACACAGAACATTCCACCCTAAAACAACAGAATACTCATTCTTCTCGAGCACACATGGAACGTTCTCCAGAATAGACCACATACTCGGTCACAAATCAGGTCTCAACTGATACCAAAAGATTGAGATTATTCCCTGCATATTCTCAGACCATAGTGCTTTAAAGCTGGAACTCAATCACAAGAAAAAAATTGGCAGAAATTTAAACACTTGGAAGCTAAAGACCACTCTGCTCAAGAATGTTTGGGTCAACCAGGAAATCAAAGAAGAACTTAAACAATTCATGGAAATCAATGAGAATGAAAACACATCAGTCCAAAAGCTATGAGATACTGCAAAGGCAGTCCTAAGGGGGAAATACATAGCCGCCCAAGCATTACTCAAAAAAATAGAAAAATCCCAAATCACCAACTAACTTTACACCTTAAAGAACTAGAGAAAAAGCAACAAACAATGTCTAAGCCATGCATTAGAAGAGAAATAATTAAGATTAGAGCAGAGATCAATGAATTAGAAACGAGAAACACAGTAGACCAGATCAATGAAACTAGAAGCTGGTTCACTGAAAGAATTAATAAGACTGATAAACCACTGCCCAGACTTATCCAAAAGAAAAGAGAAAGGACCCAAATTAATAAAATTACGAATGAAAGGGGAGAGATCACGACTAACACCAAGGAAATGGAAACAATTATTAGAAATTATTATCAATAACTGTAGGACAATAAACTGAGTAATCTGGATGAAATGGGGGCCTTCCTGGAAACCTATAAACTGCCAAGACTGAAACAGGAAGAAATTGACAACCTGAATAGGCCAATAACCAGTAACGAGATTGAAGCAGTGATCAAAAAACAAGAGTCCAGGGCCTGATGGATTCCCTGGGGCATTCTACCAAACTTTCAAAGAAGAAATAATACCTATTCTTCTGAAGCTGTTTCAAAAAATAGAAACAGAATGAAAGCTTCCAGACTCATTCTATGAAGCCAGCATTACCTTAATCCCCAAACCAGGCAAAGACCTCATCAAAAAGGAGAATTTCAGACCGATATCGTTGATGAATATGGATTCCAAAATCCTCAACAAAATCCTAGCCAATAGGATCCAACAATACATTAAAAGGATCATCCACCAGGGCCAAGTGGGATTTATCCCCAGGATGCAAGCGTGGTTCAACATGAGCAAATCAATCAATGTGATAGAACACATTAATAAGAGGAGAGAAAAAAACCATATATCCTCTCAATTGATGCAGAAAAAGGATTTGACAAAATACAGCATCCTTTCCTGATTAAAACTCTTCAGAGTATAAAAATAGAGGGAACATTCCTCAAGTTCAAAAAAATCCATGTATGAAAAACCCACAGTGAATATCATCCTCAGTGGGGAAAAGCTGAGAGCCTTTCCCTTAAGATCAGGAACACAAAAAGGATGCCCACTCTCACCACTATTGTTCAACATAGTACTAGAAGTCCTAGCAACAGTAATCAGACAACAAAAAGAAATAAAAGGTATTCAAATTGGCAAAGAAGAAGTCAAACTCTCTCTCTTCACAGATGACATGATACTTTATGTGGAAAATCCAAAAGACTCCACCCCCAAATTACTAGAACTCATACAGCAATTCAGTAATGTGGCAGGATACAAAATCAATGCACAGAAATCAGTTTCTTTCTTATACACTAGCAATGCAACT
>NW_027689168.1:0-362 GCF_054177405.1 Leptonychotes weddellii | reverse complement strand
TGTGGGGTGACTGCTGCTCGAGTAGGTTCCCCCGGGGCCTCGGTTTTCCCACCTGTGTTTTCTGTAGGAGAGGGCACCTTGTGGTCCAGTCTAGAGTTTCCGGCCAGACCGCCCAGCGGCTGGAGTGCAGAAGCACTGCCTTGGGGCCCAGAGCTCTCTTGGTGCTGGGCCCGAACTGCCCGTGAAGTAGATGTTCTTCCCTCCAGCCCACGTCCCTTGTCCATAAAGTACAGCTCTTTCTGCTGTAAGGTTGAGATAAGGTAATGTATATGAAGGGTAGTAGGGTTTTAAAAATTAAGCCACAAGCAGTTTCTACCTCAGGGCCTTTGCTCTTGTGATTTCTTTGGCTGTGCCACTCTTCT
>NW_027689167.1:0-362 GCF_054177405.1 Leptonychotes weddellii | reverse complement strand
TATATGACCTTGGAAAAGACCTGTTAAAACACGAAATGAATAGCGCCTCTGTTTAGCAGCCATCAGAATCTCTGTGGCAGAAGGGATTTTAGGTATTACCTAGGCCAACCCATTTACTGTGGTTTCATCTGACCCCTTTGTCTGCCCTTAAAATCCCCAGCTCAGAGGACTGATGCCCCTAGTGAGGATTATGATAATGCTGAAGAGGTACCAGTGCCTGAGCCTCCTCCTGCCTCCTGGATGAGTGAGGGGGAAGTGCCCCCAGAGGAGGAGAATGGGAAGAGGGCCTTTCAGAGAGGTGAGTGGGGTTAGTTGATCTCTTGTAATCTTTTGTCTCTGTCCTGGAAAGGGTGATTTGAGCT
>NW_027689166.1:0-362 GCF_054177405.1 Leptonychotes weddellii | reverse complement strand
TTGCACCACAGCCCAAGCAATGGAAAAATCCATTTTTCAAATTAATGCTCTCTCAAGTTTTCATCTAGGAATTGCTGAGTCATTTCCAGTGCAATTTCTATACTGCTGAGAAATGCAGGTGCATTTCTTATTTTGATATATTTCCTTTACCTTGGAGCATCACCATGAATTCCTAAACACTTTATATGGAGAAACAGCCCCTTACTTCTCCAGAGGCAGAGACACTCACAAGGATGACCTTAGTAAGGGAGGACCCTTGGCTAGGCAGGTCAGCCTGGCAGGATCCAGGTAGGCAAGCAGCAAGCGCCTTAGATCCCAGACAAAAACTTCCCTATAGTTGTCCTTTCGGCATCATCTCTGGG
>NW_027689165.1:0-362 GCF_054177405.1 Leptonychotes weddellii | reverse complement strand
TCCTGATGGCACTTATCTTACATATTAAAGGTTGACAAATTTCTGTAAAGTGCCAGAAGGAAAATATTTTAGGCTTTATGGGCCATATAGTCTACTGCATGTTCTTCTTTCTTGTCTTTTGTTTTGTCTTAAAATTTTTTATATATGAAAACCAATCTTAGCCCATAAACTGCAAAAACAGGGGCAGTGCCCCAAATTTGGCTCAGGGATCATTGTTTGCAGACCCCTGTTCTCTATGTCTCAGTTGACACAATTTTGCCTTAAAACCATGAGCTTTTCGGGGCGCCTGGGTGGCTCAGTTGATAAGCGTCTGCCTTTGGCTCAGGTCATGATCCCAGGGTCCTGGGATCGAGCCCCGCATC
>NW_027689164.1:0-362 GCF_054177405.1 Leptonychotes weddellii | reverse complement strand
TTTTTTAAAGATTTTATTTATTTATTTGAGACAGAGAGAATGAGAGAGACAGAGAGCACATGACAGGGGGAAGGGTCAGAGGGAGAAGCAGGCTCCCTGCCGAGCAGGGAGCCCGATGCGGGACTCGATCCCGGGACTCCAGGATCATGACCTGAGCCGAAGGCAGTCGCTTAACCAACTGAGCCACCCAGGCGCCCAATCCTTTCTTTCTGTTTATGACTTCCTTGTCCTGCTTTTAAAAACCTTTCCCTTCCTGTGTAGCCTTTTGGAGCTGCCCTCAACTTGCTAGATGGAATGCTGATTTAAGAATTGATGAATAAAGCCAATTAGACCTTTAAAATTCACTTGGCTGAATATTTGTT
>NW_027689163.1:0-362 GCF_054177405.1 Leptonychotes weddellii | reverse complement strand
GTAGGACTTTCCCTTGGCCTCCCAGGAAGCTGGTCACCCTGTCTGCTTAATGACCTTGAGCTTTTCTCCTCGAAAGCATCTCTTTTATTATTGGAGTGTGCCAATTGTTGTTTAAGGACTGTGATTTCGTGACTGTCCTCTTCCTGCCTTTGGACAAAACCCATTCCTTCTCTGGGCCTCAGTTTCCCCATCTGATGGTGTTGGGCTGGCTAATTCCTGAGGGTGGTCCCAAGCACCTGTGCACTGGAATTCTGTGGCTCGTAGTGGGTGGAGTTTTACTTATGTATACCCACCAGAGATGGACAAAAGGTGAAAGTGAAGGAGAAGGGCTCCCTCTCATTTCTCTTGGGTTCCTGGACCAG
>NW_027689162.1:0-362 GCF_054177405.1 Leptonychotes weddellii | reverse complement strand
GCATTTCTTTGCACTTATTCATTATTCAGTAAATGTTTGCTGAGTTCCTGTTGTGTCCTAGACCCGTGGATATTAACATTAACTCATGTATATCTTGCATGTATAACCGCGTAGAAAGCATGACGACCACTGGCGCCTTCAATAAGAAAGAAAGAAACACAAAAAAGAACCAACCGCTCAGTAAAAAGAAGCGATGAAGAATCTAAATTTCTTTTTTTTCTTTCATTTTTCTTTTTTTCCTTCCTTCCTTCCTTCCTTCCTTCCTTCCTTCCTTCCTTCCTTTCTTTCTTTTTCTTTCTTTCTTTCTTTCTTTTTCTTTCTTTCTTTCTTTCTTTCTTTCTTTCTTTCTTTCTTTCTTTCTC
>NW_027689161.1:0-362 GCF_054177405.1 Leptonychotes weddellii | reverse complement strand
GTTCCCTCTCTCGCTGTGTCTCTCTCTGTCAAATAAATACATTTTTAAAAATCTTTAAAAAAAATAAAGGTTTGCCTGGGTGGCTCAGTCGTTAAGCGTCTGCCTCTGGCTCGGGTCATGATCGCAGGGTCCTGGGATCGAACCCTGCGTCGGGCTCCCTGCTCAGAGGGGAGCCTGCTTCTCCCTCTCCCACTCCCCCTGCTTGTGTTCCCTCTCTCCCTGTGTCTCTCTCTGTCAAATAAATAAAATCTTTAAAATAAAAAATAAAAGAATTGGGAATGGGGATGGGGTGCTGAAGTAAAAGGAACTAAATAAGGAGAAGCAAATAAGCCAGGAGGGATGGGCTAAGAGGAAATGGAAGG
>NW_027689160.1:0-362 GCF_054177405.1 Leptonychotes weddellii | reverse complement strand
TATCTTTGTTTACAGATGATATGATTGTGTATGTAGAAAATCTGAAAGAACAACAACAAAAACCTCTGGGACGAGTATGCAATTTATAGCAAAGCTGCAGGATACAAGGTTAATATACAAAAGTCTATTATTTTCCTATATATCAGCAATGAAAAATTGGAATTTGAAATAATAAATGCAACACTATTTACATTAGCACCGCAAAAATGAAGCATTCAATATAAATTAACAAAAATGTATAAGATCTATATGCAAACCTACAAAACTCTGATGAAAGCAATCAAAGAAGAACTAAATAAGTGGAGAGATAACTCTATGTTCACAGATAGGAAGACTCAATATTGTCAAGAAGTCAGTTCTTC
>NW_027689159.1:0-362 GCF_054177405.1 Leptonychotes weddellii | reverse complement strand
CTCAAGCATTTGGTCCTTTTTTCATTACTGATAACCTGATTCCCTTTCCTTCTTGGCTTCCAGGTTTATATTCTCCTGGTTTTCCTTTTCTCTTCTAACACCTCTTCCCTTAATCTTTTACTTATTCCTCTTCTGTCCAACTGCCCCTCCCCCCCATAAAAAGTAACCATTTCTACCTACATTCTTTTTTTAAATTTTATTATGTTATGTTAATCACCATACATTACATCATTAGTTTTTGATGTAGTGTTCCATGATTCATTATTTGCATATAACACCCAGTGCTCCATTCAATATGTGCCCTCTTTAATACCCATCACCAGGTTAACCCATGCCCCCTCCCCTCTAAAACCCTCAGTTTG
>NW_027689158.1:0-6983 GCF_054177405.1 Leptonychotes weddellii | reverse complement strand
CAAAAATAGACTCCAAATGGTTGAAAGACCTCAATGTGAGACAGGAGTCCATCAAAATCCTAAAGGAGAATACAGGCAGCAACGTCTTCAAACCCAGCTGCAGCAACTTCTTCTTAGAAATATCGCCAAAGGCAGGGGAAGGGCAAAAATGAACTATTGGCACTTCATCAAGATAAAAAGCTTTTGCACAGCAAAAGAAACAGTAAAAAAAAAAACAAACAAAAGACAGCCGAGAGAATGGGAGACGATATTTGCAAATGACATATCAGATAAAGGGCTAGTATCCAAAATCTATAAGGTACTTATCAAACTCAACACCCAAAGAACAAATAATCCAATCAAGAAATGGGCAGAAGACATGAAAAGACATTTTTCCAAAGAAGACATCCAAACGGCAAACAGACCCATGAAAAAGTGCTCAACATTGTTCAGCATCAGGGAAATCCAAATCAAAACCTCAATGAGATACCACCTCACACCAGTCAGAGTGGCTAAAATTAACAAGTCAAGAAGCAACAGATGTTGGTGGGGATGCAGAGAAAGGGGAACCCTCCTACACTGTTGGTGGGAATGCAAGCTGGTGCAGCCACTCTGGAAAACAGTATGTAGGTTCCTAAAAAAGTTGAAAATAGAGCTACCATATGACCCAGCAATTGCATTGCTCAGTATTTACCCCAAAGATACAAAAGTAGGGATCCAAAGGGATATGTGCACCCTGATGTTTATAGCAGCAATTTCCACAATAGCCAAACTATGGACTTAGCCAAGATGTCCATCGACAGATGAATGGGTAAGATAGATATGGTACACACACACACACACACACACACACACACTGGAATATTATGCAGCCATCAAAAGTAATGAAATCTTGCCATTTACAATGACGTGATGGAACTGGAGGGTATTATGCTGAGTGAAATAAGTGAATCAGAGAAAGACATGTATCACATGATCTCACTGATATGAGGAATTCTTAATCTCAGGAAACAAACAGGGTTGCTGGAGTGGTGGGGGGTGGGAGGGATGGCGTGGCTGGGTGATAGACACTGGGAAGGGTATGTGCTATGGTGAGTGCTGTAAATTGTGTAAGACTGTTGAATCACAGACCTGTCCCTCTAAAACAAATCATACATTATATGTTAGAAAAAGAAGAAGATAGCAGGAAGGGAAAAATGAAGGGGGGGAAATCAGAGGGGGAGATGAACCATGAGAGACTATGGACTCTGAGAAACAAACTGAAGGTTGTAGAGGGGAGGGTGGTGGGTGGATGGGTTAACCTGGTGATGGGTATTAAAGAGGGCATGGATTGAATGGAGCACTGGGTGTTATACACAAACAATGAATCATGGAATACTACATCAAATACTAACGATGTAATGTATGGTGATTAACATAACATAATTAAATTATGGAGTTAACGAAATTTATATTGTTAAACTGTTATTTTTGGTATTCATGCTGTGATTTGGACACAGTCACACAAGAAGAATAAAATTATTCTTAAGTTAACCATCTACAAAGAAAGTCTATATTTAAATATCCACCAGAAACCAATATCATTTATTAAACTCTTCCTCATCCTTATAAAGAAGGCATAGATTGATAAATATTAAATATATATGTATATATTTAATACATGCACATACATTTTTTTTTTAAAGATTTTATTTATTTATTTGAGACAGAGAGAATGAGAGACAGCATGAGAGGGAGGAGGGTCAGAGGGAGAAGCAGACTCCCTGCCGAGCAGGGATCCCGATGCGGGACTCGATCCCGGGACTCCAGGATCATGACCTGAGCCGAAGACAGTCGCTTAACCAACTGAGCCACCCAGGCGCCCCATGCACATACATTTAATACTTAAGTATTATATACAATATTGCATATATATTTAATACATAAGGTATTAAATTCAATCAGTATGACAAAATTGAAATAAAAGTCTGGAAAATTATCAATGAGATACTTAGGTCCGTGTTCCTATACTTTACTAACATTCAAACAGATATTTACTTGTAAGCTCCCTGGGGCTAAGGCAAAGGAAAATAAAATTGGACCATTGAAAAAAATATACCTATATTTCCCACCATAGGAGAAGTAAAATGCTTATTGCACTTACAGAAAAGTTTGTCTTTTTTTTTAAGACAGGACATTTTAATGATATAATGGTCAATGTGTTCTAAACACTCCTACAACAAATATTATATCAGGATTAAGTTATTATAATATTCTTCAATAAAATCTTAGGTTGTAAAAGGTAACCACAATTCAATTAAAAAAAAATCTGGTTTTCAAGACAGTATTGTCTAATTAAATTAACAGTTGAAAATATCTTGTGATTGTGCAAGCCACAGTATTTGACTAATTTGATTAAATTGCTAGACATTGTGTATGCATTTATATACATATATTAAATAATTTATTGGATATGAACTTAGCTAAACAAGCTTTTTATATGAACAGATTTACTTTTAAAATCCTTCTTCCACCTCTTGATTTTGTTGATTTTTGATTGATTTGCTTTTCAATTTTACTTATTTCTATTTTAATTTATTTTATCTTTTTTCCTTACATTGGATTTAATTTGCTCTATTTCTCTAATTTCCTAAGGTTGATGCTTATATTGTTGATTTCTAGACTTTCTTTTCTAACATAAACATTCAATGCTATAAATTTCCCTCTAATCTCTATTTTCACTGTATCCCAAAGATTTGGTAAATTGTGGTTTTAGTTTTATTTAGGTCAAAATAGTTTTTAAATTTCTTTTCAGATTTCTTCTTTGTCTCATTTGTTACTTAGCAGTATGTTATTTAATCTCCAAATATTTGTGGGGTTTTAGCTGCCTTTGTGTAAATGATTTTTAGTTAATTCCATGGTAGTCTGAAAGCATTCTCTGTAGGATTTCTATTATTTTAAATTGGTTGAGGTATGTTTTAAGGCCCAGAATGTGGTCTTAGTGATTGTTCCATGTGAACTTGAAAAAGATGTGTACTCTCCTGTTGTTGGAATAATGCATAAATGTCAATTACATCCAGTTCATTGATAGTGCTGTTCAGGTCACCTCTAACCTTGTTGATTTTCTGCTAATTAGTGTCAATTATTGGCAGAGTGTGGTGAAGTCTCCAACTATAAAAGTGATTTCCCAAGTGGTTGCACCATTTTACATTTCCACTAACGGTGTATGAGGGTTCTGATTTCTCCACATACTTGCCCATACTTTTTATTGTCTTTTTGTTTATAGCTATTCTAGTAGGTGAAAAGTGGTATTTTAATTTGGTTTCAATTTGCATTTCTATGATAAATAATAATATGGAGCATTTTTCATGGGCTTAAGCATATGTATCTCTCTTTTGAAAAATACTAAGTTTCTTGGTCCATTTTTAATTCTGTTGTCTTTTCTATTATTGAATTGCATATATTCTTTGTATATCCTGTACGGAAGTGCATTTTCAGAAATATGTATATGTTTTATAAATACATTATCACATTTAGTGGATTTTTATTTTACTTTTTCTCCTGTTTTATTTCTAGTTTTATTGAGATATAATTGACATACAGCACTGTATAAGTTTAAGGTATACAGCATAAAGTTTTGAATTACATATATTGTGAAATAATTACTACAATAAGTTTAGTTAACATCTATCACTTGGTATATATATATCAAAAATATTTGTCTTGTGATTAAATTAAGATTTATTCTTTTTTAATTTTTTAAAAGATTTTATTTATTTATTTGACAGAGAGCACAAGTAGGCAGAGCAGCAGGCAGAGAGAGAGGGAGAAGCAGGCTCTCCACTGAGCAGGGAGCCAGATGCAGGGCTTGATCCCAGGACCCTGAGATTATGACCTGAGCTGAAGGCAGCCACTTAACCGACTGAGCCACCCAGGCGCCCCAGGATTTACTCTTAACAACTTTCCTAAGTACCATACAGCAGTGTTAACTATAGTCATCATTTCATCAGGTTATATGTTTCTTCTACTTATGTATCTTGATTACTGGAAGTTTGTACCTTTTGCCCACCTTAATCCAATTCCCCATTCTCGGCTCTTTATTCTGTCCCATTGATGGATGTGTTTATTTTTATGCCAATACCATACTGTTTTGATTACTATAGCTTTGTAATATAGTTTAAGACCAGAATATTTTATTACTCCATGTAACATTACTTTGTTCTTTTTTCTCAAAATTGCTTTGGCTATTTGGGGTATTTTTTGGTTCTATCAAAATTTTAGGATTTTCTAAAAAAAAAAAAATTGAAATTTTGATAGGGATTTCACTGAATATAGTTTTGGGTAGTAGGAATATTTTAACAATATTAATTTTTCTAATCTATGAACACAGAATACCTTTCCATTTATTTGTTTATTTCTTTCATCAGTATTTTGTGGTTTTCAGTGTAGTGATCTTTCACCTTGGTTAAATTTACTCATATTTTTTTATTTTTGATGTTCTTGTAAATGGGATTATTTTTGTAATTTGCTGTAGGTGCATAGAAATGCTACTGTTTTGTGAATGTTAATTTTTATATGTAACTTTACTGAATTTGTTGATAAGACTCATAAGATTTTTGTGTTTTTATGATTTTCTACATATATAATAATGTCATCTTTAAACAGAGACAATTTTACTTCTTCCTTTCCAATTCTGATGGCTTTTGTTTTTCTTACCCGATTGTTTTGGCCAGGTCTTTCAGTATGATATTGAACAGTAGTGATGAGAGTGGGCACCCTTGTCTTGTTTCTAATCTCACGGGGAAAGCTGAAAGCTTTATCATTATGTTGTTAGCTGTGGTTTTGCCATATATGGTCTTTGTTAAATTGAAGAACATTCCTTCCATACCTAATTTGTTAAGAGGTTTTTTTTTTATTTTATTATTATTTTTTTTAATAATTTTTTTTTAATTTTTTATTTATTTGCGAGAGAGAGAATGAGAGACAGAGAGCACGAGAGGGAGGAGGGTCAGAGGGAGAAGCAGACTCCCCGCTGAGCAGGGAGCCCGACGCGGGACTCGATCCCAGGACTCCAGGACCACGACCTGAGCCGAAGGCAGTCGCCCAACCAACTGAGCCACCCAGGCGCCCGTTAAGAGTTTTTATCATGAATGAATGTTGAGTTTTTTTCAAATGATTGTTCTGCATCTATTGAGATGATTATATGGTTTTGTTTCAATTCTATTAATGTGAGTCATCACATTGATTTTCGTATGTTGAACCCTCTTTGCATTCCAAGGATAAATCCCACTTGATCACGGTAAATGATCTTTTTAATGTGCTGTTAAATATATTTTACTAGTATTTTTTTGAGAATTTTTGTATGTGTGTTCATCAGGGATATTGTCCCTGTAGTGTACTGTAGTGTGGTTTTGGTATCAAGGTAATGTTGCCTCATAAAATAAATTTAAGAGTGTTACCTCTTCCATTTTTTGGCAATTTGAGACTTTAAATGTTTGGTAAAATTCACCTGTGAAGTAATCTGTTCCTGGCCTTTTCTTCATCAGAGAGTTTTGACTATTAATCCAATCTCCTCACTAGTGATTGATCTATTCAGATTTTCTATTTCTTCCTAATTCAATCTTGGTAAGTTGTATGTAAGCGTTTTTCTATTTCATTGGGTTGCTCAGTTTGTTGGCTTCTAATTGTCCATTGTAGCCTCTTATGATCCTGTATTTCTGTAGTATCTGTGGTAATGTCTCCTTTTTCATTCATTATTTTGTTTTTTTTCCCCTTGATTGGTCTGGCTAAAAGTTTTTCAATTTTGATATCCTTTTCAAAGAAACAACTCTGTTTTTTAAATCTTTTTGATATTTTTTCCTCTTCATTTCATTTACTTTATTTCCTTTCTTATGCTAACTTTGCGCTCATTTTATTTTTCTAGTTCCTTATAGAGTTCAATTGTTATTTGCAATTATTATAGTTTTTTATTGTAGATGTTTATTGATATTAAATTCCCTCTTGGAACTGTTTTTGCTGCATCTCCTAAGTTTTGGTATGTTTTGTTTCCATTTTCACTTGTCTCAAGATACTTTTAAAATTTTCCCATTAATTTATTTTTTGATTCACTGGTTTTTTAGGAGAGTATTGTTTAATATCTATGTATCTGTGAATGTTTCAGTTTCCTCCTGTTATTTTTCAGTTTCATACTATTGTGGTTTGAGAAGATACTTGGTATGATTTCAGTCTTCTTCAATTTGCTGGCTTTTTTTGTGGCCTAACATATGGTCTATTTTAGAAAATGTTACATGTGCACTTGAGAAGAATGTGCATTCTGCTGTTTTCAGATAAAATGTTCTGCACATGACTGGAAGTTTCATTTGGTCTATAATGTTGTTTAAATCTATTGTGTTCTTATTGATTTTATGTCTGGATGATCTGTTAATTGTTGAGAATGGGATATAAAGTCCCCAACTATTATTGCATTGTTTATTTCTCCTTTTTGCTATGTTAGGTTTTGCTCTATATATTTAGGTTTGCAATGGTGGGAACATAATTTACAATTGTTATGTCTTCTTGAAGGACTAATCCCTGTATCATTATACAATGAGCTTGTTTGTCTCTTTTTACCATTTTTAGTTTAAAGTCTATTTTGTTTTATATAAGTATAGCTACTCCTGCCTTTTGTTTGTTTGTTTGTTTTCTTTTTGCTTGAAATATTTTTTCCTTCCCTTATTGTCAGTGCCTTTAAGGCTAAGTGAGTCTCTTATAGGCAGCATATCATCGGGTCTAGTGTTTTTAATCCATACAGCCCTTCTATGTATTTTGATTAGAAAATTTAATCTGTATACATTTAAAGTAACTATTGATAGGTAAGGTCTTACTATTGTCATTTTAATTGTTTTCTTGGTGTTTTGTAGATCTGTTTCTTATTCTACTTATTTTTACTTTTTGATGTCTTTTGGTATCAATGTGCTGGACTTATGCTCTTTTGTGTAATGATTGGGTAACTAGTAACAGAATATTGAAGTTATGTTTATTTATTT
>NW_027689157.1:0-362 GCF_054177405.1 Leptonychotes weddellii | reverse complement strand
TTATTGTCCCCACCCAAGCATGGATCACCAAGCCAGAGGTGAGGAGGCTGCCGCAGTTTCCTCCTGTGTAGAGTGGGGGCCGTGGTGGTCGTCTGCGTCCTTCCAGGCCTGGGCATGCTGCCTGGAAGGTCCAGAGGTGGCTTCTTGTCAGACTAGCTAGCTGTTCCAGTGAGGTCAGTACCCAGAGAGGTCTGAGTTAGGAGACCAAAGGGACGCCCCACGTGCCCAGTTCAGCAGGATGCTCTTGTACATGGTGCCGATCTTCATGTCCAGGCTGATGGGGTTGAGGCAGCAGCGCCCACCTGCTGCATGGAGAGCGGCAGCGAGGAGCTGTGGTTGCAGACCCTGAGACACGGCGCTCG
>NW_027689156.1:0-362 GCF_054177405.1 Leptonychotes weddellii | reverse complement strand
GTTTGTTTCCTGAGATAAAGAATTCCTCATATCAGTGAGGTCATATGATACTTGTCTTTCTCTGATTGACTTATTTCGCTCAGCATATTACCCTCCAGTTCCATCCACGTTGTTGCAAATGGCAAGATTTCATTCCTTTTGATGGCTGCATAATATTCCATTGTATATATATATATATACACCAAATCTTCTTTATCCATTCATCTGTCGATGGACATCTTGGCTCTTTCCATAGTTTGGCTATTGTGTATTTATCCCAAAGATACAAATGTAGGGATACGAAGGGGTACGTGCACCCAGATGTTTATAGCAATATTTTTAACTTTTTGAGGCCCCTGCACACTGTTTTCCATAGTGGCTCC
>NW_027689155.1:0-362 GCF_054177405.1 Leptonychotes weddellii | reverse complement strand
TCCAAGTTCAGTGGAAAAGGGGAAGCTGTCCCATGGATATGCATAAAGGCCCTGAGAGTTATTCTCACTCTAAATCAGTTACAAACCCATCACTGAACAGATCACTGGGATCAGAAGGATGATGCACTATACAGGGTGGGCTAGGCTAGGTTATGGCATGTTAAAAAACCTGAATTCCCGAGGACTGATGACCATCTAACGTAAGGTTTTCACTTACGTTATCTTCTAGGAGTTTTATAGTTTTGCATTTTACATTTATGTCTATAATCCATTTGGGGTTAATTTTTGTGAAGAGTATAAAGTCTGTGTCTAGATTCATTTTTTTGCATGTGGACATCTACTTGTTCCAGCACTTGTTTTCT
>NW_027689154.1:0-362 GCF_054177405.1 Leptonychotes weddellii | reverse complement strand
TTATACAGACTACCTCCCCAGCTGTTTTTATATCTCTAAGCAGGATGCCTGGTGTACAATAGGTACCTAATATATGTGCTTATGAAATAAACAAGCTGAGAGACACACCAATCAACTTTTATGTTGTCATCATTTCTATTTAAAGCCCTGTGACTAGTGAGCTATTTTAGGTCTGGATTAATTGTGGTTGAAGTAACAGATATGTGGTTAGGGTCCTCTCTATCCCTGTGACACATAGAGCCTGGGCTTCCAAATAATGACAGTCACCTCTCCTTTCCTTATACTCCTGGTCTTGAACATAATTCCTGGGCTCAAACCAAGCTCCATGACAGCTATTTACTTGATGCTACCATTTCCCAGTG
>NW_027689153.1:0-362 GCF_054177405.1 Leptonychotes weddellii | reverse complement strand
GGGTCTCCCCTAACCCTGGGACTCCTCTTCCCATCTTGGATGCCACACTGAAAGCCCTGCCTCCCCAGAAAAACGTGAGGAGAGGAGCGTTTTACTCTTCTACTCAGCTGGGAAAGGAACCCAATTGCCTTGAGTCCCTGGGAACTCCAACCAGCATATGCAGGGAAAGAAGCGTGGCTTTAAAGCAAATGATGAGCCCTGAGGCTGCACCAACCAGGGCCTTGGAGAAACTCTGCCTTTGGGCTTTCCCCCAGGAAGCAGCTGGAGAAAAGCTACTTAAGGAGTCCCATCACATCTTTTCCAAAGCTGATCTGAAATGAATATCACACTAATATGTTTGGTTTGATTGGACACACCACTTC
>NW_027689152.1:0-362 GCF_054177405.1 Leptonychotes weddellii | reverse complement strand
TGTGGGGATGTTGAGTAGCAATTAAGTATGAGTCTGGATTTTCAGAGCTTCGTACTACAGATATAAATTGTGAGTCATTGACATATAGAAGTTATTTAAAGTCATGAGGTTAGAAAAGCTCAAAAAGGAGTAAGTATATATGAATAAGAGGACTGAGCTCTCTGGAAAACAGTATTGAGCTTCCTCAAAAAGTTGAAAAGAGAGCTACCATATGACCCAGCAATTGCACTACTGGGTATTTACCCCAAAGATACAAATGTAGGGATCCGGAGGGGTACATGCACCCGATGTTTATAGCAGCAGTGTCCACAATAGCCAAACTATAGAAAGAGCCAAGATGTCCATCGACAGATGAATGGATA
>NW_027689151.1:0-362 GCF_054177405.1 Leptonychotes weddellii | reverse complement strand
CTCCAGCCCTATCACTCAATATCACCCTTCTGTGTGATTATCACTAGCGTACTATAATTTTATTCATTGATCTTATTTATTTTCTGTATTTTCTCTCCAGAATGTAAGCTCTACAAAATCACAAAATTTTGTTTATTTATAACTTGTCTGTTATCTGTTTTATCTCTAACAATTAGTGCTTGATACATATTAGGCACTCCGTAAATATTTATTCAATAAATGAATGAATCCTACAATTTACATTTTCTGTCCCTGTATCACATCTACTGAGTACTGTTGGAGATGATCCAAGGGCCCATAGCGTTGGTACCACTACAGATTTTTGGATTTTTTTCTCAGCTAAGCTCTTGACTGCTGCTCAT
>NW_027689150.1:0-362 GCF_054177405.1 Leptonychotes weddellii | reverse complement strand
GTCGTGTTCTTTGAACTAAATTCCTTCTTAACTGTAATGCCACGGCAGTTCTAGACGAGGCCGCTGAGGCCGGCTCCTTGACCTGGTCCCGGGGGCGGGGGCGGTGGGGGGAGGCAATGCTCTGCACGCCCTAATGCACGCGCAGCCCCCTACCTGCCAAATTGGTGACAAGGAAGCTGCCATTTGTCCACAGGTACAGCCAGTGCTGGAAGGTCTGGCATTTGTGCTGGACCTCGGAGCTGCAGGATGCTTCTGGGGCGGCCACGCAGGCCCCCTCCCGAGAACAGTAAGGCTGCAGGGGCTGGCCCAGGTCCTCCTCCAGGGTCGCATAGGGGATATTGTTGGCAGGCCGGTAGATGAGG
>NW_027689149.1:0-362 GCF_054177405.1 Leptonychotes weddellii | reverse complement strand
TACACTTCTGCAACATCAACTGTATTTTTTTTTATATTGCCACAATTTGGAACCCAGGTTATTTTAGATTTATACCTTAGTTTCTCAGCATATAAACTGGAGATAATGTAACTATTTTTGTAATGATTATTAAATAAAAGGATAAAAGCACTGATTCATTTAGTAAGAACCCTATGGAATAATATAGAGTACTGCTTGGTTTGGTATCTATAACATTTGCAGTTAACTCTGATTAATATAGATATTAAATAATGTCTTATTAAAATTACAAGGGGACAATTTGCAAATGGATGAGGAGATAGCTAATGTCTCTTTCTTTAGAATGTACAAGGTATTTATAGATGTCTAAATAAGCCAAAATC
>NW_027689148.1:0-362 GCF_054177405.1 Leptonychotes weddellii | reverse complement strand
ACTCCAATAAAACTGGAAAAATTCTAAAAAATAAAAATTCTGAGACAACCTTGGACGATAAAATCAATCTTTGGGTGACTGATTCCAGTTTTGTCCTAAGGGGAGGAAAAGAAGTCAGCAAATTCAGATTTGTTGAAATGTAACAATTCACTTGAGAGAAAGTATCCACGTCCATTTCAAATTTGCTTTGCATTTTCACTTGGTCTAGCTTCTAATTGTATTTTGAACCAAAAAGTTCACATTTATTTACAAAGCATGCAAGGATCCCAAATTGCTGGGTTCGTCATACCCTGAATAAGACCAATTGTTCACCAGTGGTTCTCAACTGGGGTCAGAATGCCCTTTGGGGCATTCAGAAATGT
>NW_027689147.1:0-6984 GCF_054177405.1 Leptonychotes weddellii | reverse complement strand
GATGGACTCTGAAAAACAAACTGAGGGTTCTAGAGGGGAGGGGGGTGGGAGGATGGGTTGGCCTGGTGGTGGGTATTGAGGAGGGCACGTTCTGCATGGAGCACTGGGTGTTGTGCACGAACAATGAATCATGGAACACTTCATCTAGAACTAATGATGTAATGTATGGGGATTAACATAAGAATAAAAAAAAAAGAAAGAAAAGAAAAAAAATGATTAAGATAACAAATTTTACATTATGTGTCCTCATCATGATCAAAAATGCATTTTAAAAAAAGGGCACAGACCCAGTTTGAAGAGATTTCACTGGCCAGATTTGAGACAATTTAAATAAATAATGGTAGTAACTGAGTGTAAGTCCCCATTAACAAAATAAAAATCCATGAGTCCATCTTGATATAACCAACTAAAGGAGTAAATAAATGGGGAGAAGAGAAAGCTTTTCCTAAAGGACGAATTAGAAAAATCACCATCTGGCAACCATCGTAGTAACAATTCAACCACAAAACATCAAAACTGGTGGGTAGAAGTTTGAGGAGTAATGGAACATTTACATGGTCTTGAAGTACCTCTGTGCAACATACTTATTAATACAAAGGAAAAACAGAACTTGATAGTGAAGAAACTTGGCAGAAACCACCTTAATGAACTGATCCACGTTCATGGAAAGTTGTGGACCGCCTGATAGGGCACGCTGAGCCAAACACAACATCAGTTCTTGCTAGAGACGCGTGATCTGAATGTAATCACGAGGAAGCATCAGACAAACCCAAACTGAAGGCATTCTTTTTTTTTTATTTATTTGAGAGAGAATGAGATAGAGAGAGAGAGAGCATGAGAGGGGGGAGGGTCAGAGGGAGAAGCAGACTCCCTGCCGAGCAAGGAGCCCGATGCGGGACTCGATCCTGGGACTCCAAGATCATGACCTGAGCCGAAGGCAGTCGCCCAACCAACTGAGCCACCCAGGCGCCCAAACTGAAGGCATTCTGAAAATAACCAACCTGTAAGTGTCAAAGTCAAGAAAGTCAAGGAAAGATGGAAGGTTCCAAGTGAGGACTAAAGAGACAGGATAACCAACTGCAGCCAGTGAGCCCGAACTGGATCCCTCTCCGAGAACATTTGTGCAACCACGAGCATGCAGGGACTTCAAGAGGGGGTGATGCCACCAGCAGATGGCAAAACCCAGCGTGGGCAGACGGAAGGCAGGAGAGGAAAAAGCCTTCCTGCAGCTGAGAAGCCTGTCTATGAGTACAGGTGGAACCCGCTCTTCCACCTGGAGGGATGTCTGGAAAGACTGGGTGCGGCACTCCCCAAGGGATTGGGCTCATACCCGAATAAAGGGAATGACAGCCAGTGAGCTACAGATTATGACTGATGATAGGAGCCAGATGTTTGTTTCTGGTAGCACGGTGCACTAAACAGCCTGAAAACAGCTCCTGGTGATGGCTACAATTCAAACAAAAACAAAACTAAAAACCCTCTAAATTGCACCGAAGGGGAAAGTGAAGAATACTGGGAAGGCTCAAAAATATGTGGAGGCAGAAATACTGAAATCACATCACCTTTTGTTGTCCTCTTGCGAAAGCTAGTAATGGGTTTTCTTTCTCATGGCCTTGCAAGGCAGTAGGACAGGGAACAAAGCCACTCAAGGAGGGGAGTTGAGGGCACCTGGGTGGCTCAGTCGTTAAGCGTCTGCCTTCAGCTCGGGTAATGATCTCAGGGTCCTCGGATCAAGTCCCACAACGGGCTCCCCACTCCCCCTACTTGTGTTCCTTCTCTCGCTGTGTCTCTCTCTGTCAAATAAATAAATAAAATCTTAAAAAAAAAAAAAAGGTGGGGAGTTGAATGGGAGACTCCGGGGAGGGGTGAACTAAAAATGAGTTCTAAGTAAACAACCCTCCTACCCCCTCAGGGGCAGAAACAATCTCTATCAAAATCCCGGCTGCCTTATTTTTTTTTTCCAGAGACTGACAAACTAATTTAAAATCCATATGGAAATTCAAGAGACCCAGAATAGTCAAACAACTTTGAAAAGGACCAAACTTGGGGTGCCTGGGTGGCTCAGTCAATTAAGCATCTGACTCTTGATTTCACCTCAGGTCACGATGTCAGGGTCCTGAGATCAAGCCCCATGGTGGACTCCATGCCTGGCGTGGAGGCTGCTTAGGACTCTCTCTCTCCCTCTGCCCACCACACCCCCTGCCCAGCATGCACTCTCTCTCTCTCTCTAAATAAAAAAGAAAGGAAAAAGACCAAATTTGGGGGATTCATACTTCCTGATTTCAAAATTTGTTAGAAAGCTTCAATAATGCTATAGTGAGCTACATGACACTGTGGTACTTGCATTAGGATAAATATATAGATCGATAGAAGAAAATTCAGAGTGCAGAAATAAACCTTTCCATTGACTGTCAATTGATTTAGGCAAGGGTGTCAAGACAGTCACAGAGAAAGAATAGGTTTTTCAATAAAGGGTGCTGTGACAACTGGATATCCACAGGCAAAGGAATGAAGTCGGACCCCCTACCTCATTCCACATGCGAAAATGAACTCAAAATGAATCAAAGACCTAAATGTGAGGCCTAAAACTATAAGGACTTCTGCCAGAGTATTTACAGAACTCTTGCAACTCAACAATAAAAAGATAAATAACCCAATTTTAAAGTGAGTGAGGCACACAAAAACCTGTACCCAGATGTTTATAGCAGCATTATTCAGAATTATCAAGACTTGGAAGTAGCCAAGATGTCTTTCAGTAGAAGAACGGATAAATAAACTGTAGTACATCCAGACAACGGAATATTATTCAGTGCTAAAAGGAAATCAGCTAGTAAGCTATGAAGATACATGAAGAAAACTTAAAGCCCATTACTAAGTGAAAGAAGCCACTCTGGAAAGGTTACATACTGTATGATTCCAACTACATGACATTCTGGAAAAGGCAAAACTATGGAGACAGTACAAAGACCAGTGGTTCCCAAAGGTTAAAGGGAAGAGATGGATACAATAGGCAGAACACAGAAGATTTTTAGGATTATAGGATCTACTCCATGATCTTATAATGGTAGATAAATGTCATTATACTTTGGCAAAACCCACAGAATATACAACACCAACAGTGAACCCTAATGTAAACTATGGACTTTGGGTGATGATAATGTGTCAGTCTTAACAGGTGTACCACTCTATTATCCAGACTTTGATAGTCGGGGAGGCTGTGTGTATGGGGCCAAGAGTGTATATGGGAAATCTCTGCACTTCTGTTCAATTTTGGGAATCTAAAACTGCTCTAAAAAATGAAGTCTATTGAAAAGGGAAAAAATGAGTAAAGGATCCGAATAGATATTTCTCAAAAAAAGATATAGAATTGGCCAGTAAGCACATGAAAGAAACTCAAAGTTATTAATCATTTGGGAATTACAAGTCAAAACCATGAGATATAACATAATGCCCACTAGAATGGCTACAATAAAGAAGACAGACATGCCTGTGATATATACAGAAAACGTGAAACATACACACAAAGGAATATTATTCAGCCTTGATAAAACAAGAGAAATCCTGTCTCATCCTGCAACCTGGATGAACCTTGATATTATGCTAGGTGAAATAAGCCAACCACAAAAAGATGAATATTGTGTGATTCCACTTATATGAGTGGAATCTAAAGTAGTCAAATTCGTAGAACATTAGGATGGGGCTCGCTAGGGTCTAGGGGGTGGGGGGAAATGGGAGTTGTTATTTAACGGGTATAGAGTTTCAGTTTTGCAAGATGAGAAAGTTCTGGAGGTCTGTTTCACAACAATGTGAACTATACTTAACACTACTAAACTCAGAAATGATTAAGATGGTAAATTTTATGTTCTGTATTTTTTAATCACAATGCAAAAGAAAAAAATTTTAAACAGGTATTAACAGTGTTGGCAAGGATGTAGAGAAATTAGAAGTCTTACACATGGCTGGTGGGAATGTAAAATGGTGCAGCTGCTTTGGAAAACAATTTGGCAGTTCCTGAAAATGTGAAATACATGGTTATCATACGATAACCAGCAATTCCACTTGTAGGTATATACCCAAGAGAAATGAAAATGTATGTCTACACAGAAACTTGTACACATATGTTTATAGCCAAAAAAGTTGAAACAACCCAAATGTCCATCAACTGACAAAAGGATAAATAAAATGTGGTATGTGTGAAGAGTGGCACAGTGGGAGTGAGCTGGGCCCATAACCCAGAGGTCAGTGGATCGAAATACAATGGGTCTATCCATACCACGGAGTATTATTTGGCCATAAAAAAATGAAGTACTGATACATGCTATCAAATCTTGAAAACATTATGCTAAGCAAAAGAAAAAACCCAGACACAAAAAGGCCACATACTGTATGATTTCATTTATGTGACACACCCAGAATATGGAAATCTATAGAGATAGAAAGCAGATGAGTGGTTGACAGGAGCTGGAAAGGAAGGAGGAATGAGGAATTACTAATAGGTATGGGGTTGCTTTTTGAGTTTTTAAGGTTTGTTTGTTTGTTTTAATATTATTTATTTATTTAACAAAGAGCACAAGTGGGGGAGTGGTGGGGTGGGGGTGGGGAAGGAAGCAGGCTCTCTGCTGAGCAAGGAGCCTGATGCAGGATCATGACCTGAGCCGCTTAACCAACTGAGCCACCCAGGTGCCCCTGGGGTTGCTATTTGAGATGATAAAAATGTTCTGGAATTAGATGATAGTAATGTTTGTCCATTTTGTGAATATACTAAAAACCACTGAAATGTAAACTTTAAAAGGGTGAATTTTATGGTATGTGAATTATATCTTAACTTTTAAAAAAGGTTTAAAAATAAAAAAAGCAATACATCCAAGACATGGATACAGGGAGAGTCACCAGGCAGATAATATCTTTGAATGTGACTCCATTTGTACCCATAGTCTGGTAAGACTGAATAAACCCAGGGCACATTCTCTGATATTATTTTCCCTTTCTTAAACTATAAAAACACTAAATACTAAAAACTGAAAGTTTACCTTGCAAAAAAGAGAAAAGTAGACATAATCTCACCATGGAATAGAACAACCATTTTCTTTTTTCCCGTATATTCTCTGATTGGTGATGACTCTTTCACAAACATGACTAAACTAAGAATGACTAAACGTGAATAAAACAGGGATGTTAAGATCTCTCTCTTAATCAAGAAAAAACCCTTCACATTTAGAAAGGCCTACTTGGGAGAAATTTACTACAGAAAATTAAAATTTCTAAGACATATAAAGCCAATATGTAACCAGTTATTGGCATGAATAACCAAATTTTGTTAAGTGAGCATTTCTCATTATAGGACCGCATAATTTCCCCTGCTATTTCTTAGAATCTCCAGATGGGGTCTCTGCCTAGCTTCCTTACTGAAGATCACAGCCTATAAACTGCCTGTCCCTGGTTATTCAAGATGCGCCCCCTAGCGGTGCCCTCCCTGAAAATGCAGCCCTACTGGGTTTGGGGACATCTGAGCCTCCGTTTCCTTATATATAAAATACAGATAGTAATACCACCTCACAGGTTTTAGTGTGACCTGCATTAGCCAGCGAGTGTAATGTGCCTAGTTCAATAAACAAAGGCTGTTATTATTATGATCCCAGGATGTCTTAAAAAAAAGTCACCTACAGACCACCAAGACACACCTTTTCTATTCATCTACACAGTGAAGCCTTAGGCAATTGCCAGTTTCAGATGACATTCCAGTTGGTTCTCTATGAGTGAAGCCAACAGACAACCCAAGTGCTTAGTAGATAATAGGACCCCCCAAAAATGTTTCCTGAGTAAATGAATAAAATGAGCCTTAGGGGCGCCTGGGTGGCTCAGTCGTTAAGCATCTGCCTTGGGCTCAGGTCGTGATCCCAGGGTCCTGGGATCGAGCCCCACATCGGGCTCCCTGCTCAGCGGGAAGCCTGCTTCTCCCTCTCCCACTCCCCCTGCTTGTGTTCCCTCTCTCGCTGTGTCTCTCTCTGTCAAATAAATAAATAAAATCTTTTAAAAAATTTAAAAAATAAATAAATAAATAAAATGAGCCTTAAATTTCTTTGCTTAAAGGTTTTGAGTTATTTTCCCCCTTTTCCTGATTATAAATTAATGGATGAAAACAATTAACTATTTTTAAACTATATATATATACACAACTGCATATAAAAGTAAAAGAGAAAGTAAAGAGAAGCTGAAAAAAGAAACGTAAAGAGAAGCTTAAAAAAGCACTCATATTCCTACCACTAAGGGACAATCTAACATATTAGACATATTTATTTTTCATTTTTTTGGCATTGTTGAACTAATTTTATACTTCATATAATTTGATATCCTGCATTTTCCACTTCGCACATTATAAGCACTTCATTTAATATAGTTTCATAAATGAACATATAAATAATATTATATGAGAATATTTAATTAACCATTTCCCCATCGTTGGATTTTTAGGGTGTTTCCAATTTTCTATTGCAAATCACATTTTCTGAGTTTCAGAAACATACATATATATGTTTATATATATGTATGAGCTCACAAAAAAATTGAAATGTGTGTGGGGGTGGGTGCCTTTAGGTGTGGGATTGTTGGGATGGGGCAAGTATTTGCATGTTTATGTTACATATTTTATGCTATATATTTCCTTTTTTAAAATTTATTTGTCAGAGACAGAGAGAGAGCACAGCAGGGGGAGCGGCAGGCAGAGGGAGAAGCAGACTCCCCACTGAGCAGGGAGCCCGATGCGGAACTCGATCCCAGGACCCTGGGATCATGACCTGAGCCGAAGGCAGACGCTCAACCAATTGAGCCACCCAGGCGCCCCTTTATGCTATGTATTTATTTACTGTTTAAATCCTTTATAGCAAGCAAGGATGACTTTTGTAATTAAATGTTTTTTAAAAATGAAGCAGAAGAGGGAGGAAGGGAGGGAAGAGTGAGAGAGGGAGGAAAGAAGGAAGTGAGGGA
>NW_027689146.1:0-362 GCF_054177405.1 Leptonychotes weddellii | reverse complement strand
CTGGCCTGTGAGATGGAAACGCACCTGTCTTGTAGGCGTGCTTCGTGGGTTAATTGTGGTGTTGGCCATCAAAGAATTTCGTTAACTCTAATGCTGTGATGTCTAGACTTGAGGAGTTCACAGAACGGGGTGCTTTCCAAAACGAATGAGCGGCTTTTAATTTCGACGAATAAGGATATTAAAGCAAAAGAAAAAAAAAATCTTTAGTTGCCACCTTTGGTTTAAGAAAAGAACCACACCAAAAGAGCGGAAATGGCAGGAGCTCCAACAAAGAGCCCTTCCCAAGAGCAGTCACGTGTCAGCTCCATCTCAGACGCTTCACCCCTTACCCCAGAAGGTTCTCAGACAAGCTTTTGGCAACT
>NW_027689145.1:0-362 GCF_054177405.1 Leptonychotes weddellii | reverse complement strand
GGAAGTTTCGTGGCTCCGGCGCTAAATTCTTTTCTTGTTTGACAGCTGCTCGGCTAAGGCGAGTGTTGACCTTATAAAAGATTTAGTGTTTCTCATTATTTTCTGTCAAGCTTCACAAGTGATGGCTCTGCGGTTATCATTTGCATCCTGGGGTGTGTGTGCATGTGTGTGTGTGCGCGTGTGTGCGTGTGAGCACACGCGCTGGATGGGGTCCGGGGTGGAGATGGGGAACAGGAAGGGGTCCTTCTCTCCCTGCCTTGCATCTGGCTCCCGCACGACAGCTTCCAGCGTGACATTCTTCTTGGGCTGAGCTGTTTCAAAGAAAAGCTGAGAGGCAGGGCCAAGATGATGGAAGGTTCGAG
>NW_027689144.1:0-362 GCF_054177405.1 Leptonychotes weddellii | reverse complement strand
CTGTGCATCACACTCTCCTCTCTCTAACAGAGCCTACTACCGTCCCCTGAGGGGCGATGTAGTCCAACCTTAGGAGCGAGGAAAAATGGTGTATTTAGCACTTCCAAAGAGGTATAAAAAATCTATAGAATTTAAGTGATAATATGGCAGTAATTGTTACAATAATTTAACTTCCCAACACAGACTCAAAAAATAGAATCTCTTTTTTCATTAATATTTTACTTCATACAGAAAGGTCTATTCTCAAAGTAGATTTACCTTTGTTGAAACTTTAATACCATCATATGTAAGGCATGAATGTCAGAGATCTAAGGCCTGAAAATGACCATTTGCACACAGTTTTGGGAAACAAGACTAATTCT
>NW_027689143.1:0-362 GCF_054177405.1 Leptonychotes weddellii | reverse complement strand
GTGACTCAAGTTTGGAAGCCTTCTCATCATTTGGTAGAAATGACAAGATTTGTTCCATTTTATCCCACATACCCTGGTACCTATAGATGGAAATCACATCAGGACAAAATGCTGCTTCTGGAAGTGGGAGGGAATAGTGGTTAAGAGGGAGCCTCTGGAATCTCCATGGCTCTGTGTGTGTGTGTGTGTGTGTGTGTGTGTACTACATTTTTTAAACGTTGAAGGGGATATTTAAGGTAATAAAATTTGTTTCTGAAACTGGGATAGGGTATCTAAGGAGGTGGTGAGTTTACTACCCACTGGGGGGTTCACGCACACACATATTCTTTTTTTTTTTTTTTAAACTTTAATTTTTTTTTTTT
>NW_027689142.1:0-362 GCF_054177405.1 Leptonychotes weddellii | reverse complement strand
GAACAATGAATCATGGAACACTTCATCTAGAACTAATGATGTAATGTATGGGGATTAACATAAGAATAAAAAAATAAAAAAAAATAAAAAAAAAAGAAACAGATGGCTAAGGAAAAATAAAATCAGAGGGAAGAAAAGTTCATTTCCTAAAAGAGTCTAACTCCTCAGTTCAAATCTGTTTTTTTCCAAACCTCCAAATATAGGCAACTATAGACTTTTTTTTTATTTTAAAGATTTTATTTATTTATTTGACAGCGAGAGAGATAGTGAGAGAGGGAACACAAGCAGGGGGAGTGGGAGAGGGAGAAGCAGGCTTTCCGCTGAGCAGGGAGCCCGATGCGGGGCTCAATCCCAGGACCCTG
>NW_027689141.1:0-362 GCF_054177405.1 Leptonychotes weddellii | reverse complement strand
TTTATTTATTTATTTATTTATTTATTTGCTTCTTTTCTTTTTCTTGACCCTCTGTGGGTTTCTTGAACATTTTTTAGGATTCTAGTTTTGATTTAGCTGTAATACTTTTGAGTCTGTATCTTTGTGTAGTTATTTCAATGTTTGCCTAGGTATTACACTGTACATACATGATTTATCATAATCTGAAGGTGTCAACAGTTCACCAGTTTGGGTGAAATGTAGAAATCTTACCTGTCCTTATGTCCCTCTATCCTCCCTCCTTTATAATATAATCATCTTAGGTATTTCCTCTGTATACATTGAGAACTACATCAAGCAGTGTTACAATGTTTGCTCGAGACATCAAACATAATTTAGAAAAC
>NW_027689140.1:0-362 GCF_054177405.1 Leptonychotes weddellii | reverse complement strand
TACTCAGGAAGGTCTTACTATGTGTCAGGCACCATGGCAGCCCTTGGGGAATAACGGTGAATAAGACAAACACATGGTCTTTTCCCTTGGAGCTTGTCTTCCAATGGCAGGCCCCTCATGGTCATGTTTGAGGTCCTACGTATTAAATAGGCTTTGACTTCCACAGCTTGGCTACTGCCCATCCTCAGTTTCTGTTAACTTGGAGAGGATCAAGGATCAGATCTGACATTAAGAGGAAATTCAACTTTATTTTCCAAAAAATGGGGATCAGGAAATGTCTATTCCTCACCACACCAGCAAAGGGCTTGTCCCATGACCCCTCTAGAAGGGGGAACCTCACCTGAGATTTCACCTACATCAGT
>NW_027689139.1:0-362 GCF_054177405.1 Leptonychotes weddellii | reverse complement strand
GTTGTTGTTCCCTAAGCACTGCTCAGTCCGCACAAATGCCTTTTAACGTCTGAGTGGCTGCTTACCAATTAAGCTTTTCTACAGATCCACCAAGTGATCTGCCTCTTTTATTTAAAAAAAATTAACAGGCTAAATGTTGGCATTGAGGAACATTGCTAGCAATAGCCTACTGAGCAGAAACTCAGGTGGCAGAGATTATCAGCAGTGCTCAGGCATCACTTGTCACAATTTCAATTTCTCTAAATGAACAGCATGAGCATGAAATATAAATGAGTAAAAATGAGTACTAAGGCATAGTATTTTGCTCCAAGACTAATTAGAAGAACCTGAAGGTATAGTAATGATTAAAACTGCATTGTCAC
>NW_027689138.1:0-362 GCF_054177405.1 Leptonychotes weddellii | reverse complement strand
GGAGCACCTCGGGCGGGAGGACGGCGTGGGCGAGTCCAGCGGCGTGGTGGGAGGCGTGGTTGGCACAGGAGCGGGCAGAACACCGAGGAGCCGGGGCTTCTCTCCCCGGGGCCTGTGAGTCCTCGCAGGGGGCCCGTCGGGGTCACCGTGCTGGAGGCGTCCCACGGAAGGCCAAGCGTCTGGCTGGCTTCCTTGGGGCGCGTGTGTCCTTCCTGCCGGGACGCCCCCCTGCCGCGGGCGGTGGTGAGCCGCTGAGGGATTTAATGTGCAGATGTTCTGACCTTCCTGTTCCCTGAAGGTCGGTTTGCCGGCAGTTTAGGGGGTGCTGCCGGAGACCACCCACACGGAGGAGCGAGTCGGGC
>NW_027689137.1:0-362 GCF_054177405.1 Leptonychotes weddellii | reverse complement strand
TAACACTGGGTTGCAAAAAGACGTTCGTGGAAGGAAAGTGGTGTCAAATCCATTTTATTAGAATAAAAGATAACTTGAGAGGCGAGACTCTCTTCACTCAAATGTTCAAATCACTCCCCCTCCAGCGCCCCACTGTCTCGGTGACTCTTGAAAGCAGTGCCCCCGGTAGGTCCATCAGTGGTTACAGCAGGTGGCGGTGTGGTTCCACAGGGGACCCACAGCCATCTCGTCTCCACCAGTTTCTCTTTCTCTCTGTCTTTTAAGGTGTTCTTTCTCTGTGTCTCTTTTCCCCTGTCTACCCCTTGATATTCTGGGTCCCTGTCTTCCTCCCTCTTCCACTCTCTCTTCTTCCCCCACTCCTC
>NW_027689136.1:0-6984 GCF_054177405.1 Leptonychotes weddellii | reverse complement strand
AAATAAATAAATAAATAATTGAAATGCTAAAAATATATATATATACCTCAACCAAGCAGGGCTTTATCCTTGGGATGCAAGGAATATGGAATTCATTCTATGTGATATGCCATTTTACAGAATGAAGGATGAAAATCACATGATCACCTCAATAGAGGCAGAAAAATCATTTGACAAAATTGAACATCGTTTCAAGATAAAAACTCTCAATAAACTGGGAATAAAAGGAAATTATATCAACATAAGGAAGTGCATATATGAAAGCCTACAGCAAACATACTCAATGGTAAAAAATGGAAAGCTTTTCCTCCTGGGTCAGGAACAAGACAAGGATATCCATCTCACCATTCCTATTGATCATTGTACTGGAAGTCCTAGCCACAGAAATTGGGCAATAAAAAGAAACACTGTTAGATCTAATAAGCAAATTCAGTAAAATTGCAGGATACAAATCTACATGAAAACAACCAGTTATGTTCAATGAACTACCCCCCAAAAAAAGTAAGAAAAGCATAATTTGATGAAAAGTATAATTCATCAAAAGAACAAAATACTTAGAATAAACCTAACTAAAGAGGTAAAAGACTTGTACACTGCAAATTACAAAACACTGATGAATTAAAAATATAAATAAATGGAAAGATATCCAATATTCATAGATTGGAAGACTTAATATTGTTAAAATGTTCATACTAACCAAAGACATCTAGATCCAGTGTATTACCTATTAAAGGTTCAATAGCATTTTTCATCCTAAAATTCATATGGACCCACAAAGGACCTCAAATAGCCAAAACAATCTTGAGAAAGAGGAATAAAGCTGGCAATATCACATTTCCTGATTTCACAATATATTACAAAGCTACAGTACTTAAAACAATATGGTACTGTCATAAAGACAGACATATACACCAACTGAACACACTAGAGAACCCAGAAACAAACCCATGCATATTTAGTCAACTGATCTTCAAACAAGGCTGCCAAGAATACACAATGAGGAAGGGGTAGTGTCTTCAACAAATGGTGTTGGGAAAACTGGATATCCAAGTGTGAAAAAGTGAAATTGGATCCTTATCTTACCTCATTCACAAAATCAACTCAAAATTGATTAAAGACTTTGATTTAACACCTGAAACTGTAAAACTCCCAAAAGAAAACATAGGAGAAACATCTCATGACATTGGTCTTGACAACAATTTCATGGATATAACACCAATAGCATAGAAAATAAAAGAAAAACAAGTAGGATTACATCAAACTAAAAAACTTCTGCACAGCAAAGGCAACAATCAAAGAAGGAAAAGGCAACCCATGGGTGGGAGAAAATATTTGCAAACTGTCTGATAAAGGGTTAATTTCTAAAATAGATAGGGAACTCCTACAACTCTACAGAAAAAAAATCAAATAACCCAATTAAAATGGGCAAAGGAGTTTTAAATAGATCTTTCTTAAAGAAAGCCATACAGATGGCTTAGGATTAATCTTCTGCTATACCAACAATACATAAGATATAGGATAAGATGCCCAACATCACTGACCATCAAGGATGTGCAAATCAAAACCAGAATTAGATATTACTTATAAATTTGTTAATAACTGGGGCTCCTGGGTGGCTCAGATGGTTAAGCATCTGCCTTCAGCTCAGGTCATGATCTCAGGGTCCTGGGATCGAGCCCCGCATTGGGGTCCCTGCTTGGCAGGGAGCCTGCTTCTCCCTCTCCCTCTACTGTTCCCCCTGCTTGTGCTCTCTCGCTCTCTCTGTCAAATAAATAAAATCTTTAAAAACAATTTGTTAATAGGTTTCATGTTAAGTGTCCTTTCTGAAGTGAAATGAAATAATAAAATAAAATACAAGGTTCAAAAAAGATATCACTCAGTTTTTAACATTTTAGGTAGGATAATGGCATTGTGGTTATATTTCAAAAAAGAATCTGTATATTTGGAGATTATCATGTGGATATTTGTAGGTTAAATGCTATGATGTATGGGGTTTGACCCGGAGGGGGAGAGAAGTGGCCGGGGTAGAGAGGAGAGGAGATTGTGCACAACGGAACTGCTAATGCTGTGTGCAGGCTTATGCTCCATCCTCTCTACTTTATATATGTATATATAATATATAAAATAATATATAGTATATAATATTTTACATACTATTCTATATTTTTATATTAATAATATATTTCACATATTTTATATTTTGTTATATAAACTAATATAAAATTACATATAAATAATATAAAACATATAATATAAAATAATAATATACATATAAATATATGTATGAAATTTCCATAATAAAAGTTTTTTCTAATGACTAGTATTCATCTCAAAAATTTGGACTTAGAACAACTAATCATTACACCCCTCCACCAAAAAAAAAACAAGGAGGGCTGGAATATTAAAGGTGAGAACAGGATTAGCAAAACTAAATGCTGGTTCTTTGAAAAGATGAAAATAATAAGCCAAACATACCTATAGTAAGATTAAGCAAGAGAAAATGGGGAAGATACAATTAAATCAAAGTTAATATTAAAAAGGGAAAATAAGAAGATACCAGTTATTTTAAAATGACAAAAAACTATTATAAACAGCTTACACTAATGAATTTGAAAACACAGATGAAATGGAAATAGTTCTAGAAATGTATAAAATATAAAAATTGGAAAAAATATAAAAATTGGTGCAAGAAAGAGAATTTCAATAGAGCAGTCAAGTATTAAAGGAATTAAAATGGTAATCACAGACTATTTCTCCCCTAAAACCCAGGCTATCTTGGCCTTACAGGAGAATTCTACCAAATTTTCAAGGAGTAATTCTTCACTATTTTATATAAATTATTTTAGAAAAATGGAAAAAAGATGCCCAACTCTTTTTATGAGGTTAGTGTAATCTTGATTCCATTGTCAGAAAAGGAAACATCAGGGAAAGAACATTATAGGCCCATTCCATTTATACATGTAGTAGAAAAGATCCTTAAATAATATGTTACCTTGTACTATGTTCATTAATTAAATCTAAAAGTGGGGCGCCTGGGTGGCTCAGTTGGTTAAGCGACTGCCTTCGGCTCAGGTCATGATCCTGGAGTTCATGATCCTGGAGTCCCGGGATCGAGTCCCGCATCGGGCTCCTTGCTCAGCGAGGAGTCTGCTTCTCCCTCTGACCCTCCCCACCTCATGCTTTCTCTCTCTCTCAAATAAATAAATAAAATCTTTAAAAAAAAAATTAAATCTAAAAGTGCCTTCAAAAAAGTAATAATAGTAAGCTGCAGAGGGTTTATCCAAGGAATATAAGAATGATTCACCTCAAAAATATTAGAGTAATTCCTCATGTCAATGAACTAAAGGAGAAAAATCATGATTATCTCAGCTGATGCTCAAAAAGATTTGATCAGATTTAACATGCATTTAAAATCTTATTTTTAAGAAGTCCATGCTATAATTGGAAAAAATCCTCTTTTATAAGTAATGAATAATACTATTACAAAAGTTCATCTTCAGTGTTGGTTACTCTATCAGACACTATGTGATAGGCTTTATAAATCTTATTAAATCCTTACAGAAATACTATGAATACTAAGAAGTACACGTAGAGAGATTAATTTATTTCCCTAAGATCATAAAGCTAAAAGGTGGTAAAGGATAGACTCAGAACCAGGGCTGCCCAATGACAAAACCAAATGATGTTTCCAGACTCCACACCGATTCTTGTACGAGGACCAAGCCAATTTTATTGTTTACCATAAAGACTTAAAGCTACCCTGTAATGAAGTTTTTTGTCCCAAGGAGAGGTCAGGGCTCAAAATTATCTTCAATTGTTGTGTTTATATTTTGTCTTGGAAGAATTCCACACGGCCCCAAGATGCAAATAAGCCTCATCCAAAAAATAATTTAAGAGACAACAGAGAAAACACTGAATCTGATCCAGGTGGGCCTGAGTGTAATAAAGCTGATCCAGATTCTGCAGATGGAAAGATCCACACATTTGCTTTGATCAAGAGCATGCTGACATATGGTACCCTGATTTCAGAAAGAGTGAGAGGAGGATGAACATACTGCTCATAAACAGCCATAAAAAAAATCACTGTAATTTACTGAAAAGCAACTGTACGTTGATCCCACTTAACAATTAAACCTCTGTCTAGTGCACAAGAGTAGGAGTTATGGTTTTCCTGACTGATGTTTAATGTGGGCAGACAGCAGCTAAGGTCAGATCTCCAGAAGAAAAGTCTACAGACGAGTGCCAGGATCTCTTGTTGTATATAATCTTCCCGGCTCTGCTTGCCCAAACTCACAGAGGTGGTCTAGGCAGTTAGAGAAAGGAAGCGCTGGGGATAGGTACGCCTGGAAACTTGGTCCTGGAAAACTGACCTTTGATAGCACTCTGAGTAAGCACTCTGAGAGTATGCTGAGGTTGCATCTTGCTGGCAAACAAGAAAGGAGCTGGAAATCTACAGAATAGTCAACAAATGGCATGACTCTACAAACAACCCAAAACCTCAAAGGCAGAGGGCGCTACTCCAGGAACCACACAGGATTCCTGTCCGGAATGATGGTATCATTGGCAACAATTCGGTGAGGACCTGCAGACCAGGGACTGTTGCTCCTCTGGTTCTAATTACTTCTGTCTCCCCTGCTCTAAGTAGCATCTGCACATTTAGTTATATTCTTTGCCTGCATTAAAGGAACTTGTTTTCTTTACCAATATGTATCAGTATCGTTCTGTTAATCATATCACAATGCCATTATGACAAGGTCATAGGAAGGGAAGGCTCAGAGATCTCAGTCACTCAATTCTATTAGGTTTTAACAAATAATACTCACTAATATTTAGTTCCTACTACTCCTGACTTATCTATAGTGCTACCTTATTAAAAATTAAATGTTTTATAATAAAAAATAGCTATGAAATAAAAGAAAGGATTTTGGACCATTTATTGACCATTATCTGTCTAGACAATATATAATTATTCCTAACCCTTACAGCAAAGCATTCCATAGAGAACAAAACTTTTACCATGCACATAGTACAGATACATTTTTCAGTTTTTTCAGATACATTTTCTAGGGATGGCTATGACATACGTTTTAGCCAATGATATACACCAAAGTATTGTATAAAACTTCTGGGAAATCTCCTTAAAAGGGAGCGGTCATGCCATTCTTTTCTTCCTCCACTCTTTAATTCATGTGATGGCTGGAACTCCAGCAGCTATTTTGGATCATGAAGACAAGGATCACACCACAGAGTGGAGAATCACAGAACTGGTTCCTATTCACATCATGAGGACTCCTCTATTCCATACCCCTGATCTCCTGTATGAGAAAGATTTTTTAAATATAATTTAGCCAGCAGTGATTTTGTGTTTTCATTATATACAGGTAAATCTGATCCTAACAGGTACAAGAATATAACTAACATTCCAAGTTCACATATCTAGGAAGTGATAAAGTCAGGATTAAAATGTGCTACAAACCCAGATATACATGTGTCTTAAATTTGGTTCTCCAGGAAACCGACTCTGAGTTGGAAATTGGAGATTTGCATAAAAGAAACTTATTGGTGAATTCTCTCTGGAACCACATCCATGAGTACTGGACAGTGGGAGAAGTTGAACTATAATTCAGTTGCAAGAGATCTCAGTCAGTCCCATGGGGGTGCTTCAAAGCAGGGGTGGCCCTTCAGAGATGTCCCAAACTGAGGTGAGGGGGCATGGTCTTTGAACTTCAGCTCAGCCAATCATTCAATGCCAGTTGTCTCCAAGTAAGGTCCCTTCTTTGGGTGAAGTAGCTTCTGGGAAGGGGCTCAGCTATGAGCCAGCACTGAGCTAACACACCCAACTGCAGAAATCAATTCCTTGGTTCTACAAGGGTCTCTAGATGTCACTAGAACCTCCACTGTGATGTGTTTATTATTAAAGAGATATGAAAAGGACTTAAATCTGTTTCAGATATGATCTGAGAACATCTGTTCATAGTCATCCATTCATTTCAAAATGGCATATACTTCAGTACCTAATATGTACAAAGTGCCATGCTGAGTGCCTTAATAAATACAAAGATGATTTAGATATATGTCCTGTATCAAGAGGTCAATATGGAGATGATAATGACCTAACTATTAAGCAGGGTTGAGAATGTCATTTGTTTTTGTTTTTTTCTAAAGATTTTATTTATGTATGTATATATGCATGTATTTATTTATTTAGGGAGTGCAATGGTGGGAAGAGGCAGAGGGAGAGAGAGAGAATCTCAAGCAGACTCTTTACTGAGCATGGAGCCCAAAGTGGGGCTCGATTTCAAGACCCTGAGATCATGACCTGAGCTGAAATCAAGAGTCAGATGCTGAGCTACCCAGGTGCCCTGAGAATGTTATTTGTATTAAGAGAAATAAGCATATGTCCTGGGAATTCAGAAGTGGGAAAAGTTATTTCCATGTGGGGAATTAGGAACATTTTATGAAAATATGAGCTGGACTTTGGAAGTGAGTAAGATCTGGATATGTAAAAACAAGAGTGGGACTAAAAGAGGTATTTCAAGGTGAGGAAATAATGGGATCATAATGAGTAAGAAGAAACAAGTTTCATCTGATTGATGTACAAAAGCAATAAAAGGAGGTAGTAAAACTCCATGACAAAGGAGTTTGAGGAATATTTTGCTGAGTTGCAAATGCCTGAAATTAATTCCATAAGCAACAGTGACCTATTGCAGTACTTTGGGCTAGAATGACACACCAAAAGCTCCATTTCAGGAAGACTAAACTGGATTAGAGAAAGGGCTAGATCTCCAAAACCACTGTCATCTGCTTCAGTGAAGAAGAAACATTGAAACTGTCTTTGTCAGACAATTCCTTTATATGTTGTACCAAATAACTGATGCCATGCTTTTTTCATGAGATAATCCCTTTTCTTCCCACTGGGTCAATATTTCAGTCCTGGATTCTAATCTTCCTTCAAATAGACACTGTCTTTAATCAAACTGCTTC
>NW_027689135.1:0-362 GCF_054177405.1 Leptonychotes weddellii | reverse complement strand
CGAGTCTGCCCCTGCAGCGGGAAAGCATAAATGATTAGCATGGCTGTGTTCCAATAAAATGTTACTTATAGAAACCGACAGTAGCCCAACCCCTGCTCTAATAGAGCAGAGCCCACAGTTCCAAAGTATTAAAATGCAGCACCAGTTCAACAATTTCCAGTGCTCAGCTGACTGCCTTAGAATCATCTGGAAAGCATGTTAAACAATGTCCAGGACCTACCCCAGCCCTACAGACCTACAATCTCTGAGGTGGGGGGGCCAGGGTACCCCTCTGAACACCCTCCCTGGGTGACTCTTTTTTTTTTTTTTTTAAAGATTTTATTTATTTATTTGAGAGAGAGAGCACATGAGAGGGGGGAGGG
>NW_027689134.1:0-362 GCF_054177405.1 Leptonychotes weddellii | reverse complement strand
TTTTAAGTAGTGCAAGAATATCAACAGTGTAGAATTATTTTATATCCAGCAAAAAATATTTTCCCCAAGTGAGGGTAAATTGAAGATGTGAGAATTTTTATCCAGCAGGCTAGAGCTTCTATATATTTTAAAGAAAAAAGAAAGAAAAGAATGTTTTCAAGCTGAAAGAAAGAAAGAAAGAAAGAAAGAAAGAAAGAAAAAAAGTGTATAATAAGAAAGCCAAATCTTCAGGGAAGGATGAATAAACTAGAAAAGGTAAATATAAAAGAACATTTAAAATTAGACCTACTAAAACCTTCATAACTATTGACTGTTTAAAGGAAAAAGTATATGCTCTGTTGAATTTCTATTGTATGCAGATG
>NW_027689133.1:0-362 GCF_054177405.1 Leptonychotes weddellii | reverse complement strand
GATCATGACCTGAGCCGAAGGCAGACGCTCAACGACTGAGCCACCCAGGCGCCCTACAGTTATAGATATTAAACTTAAGTTTTTGAGCCATCTGAATTAATTTTTGTACTTGATGGGATATAGGGGTCCAACCAGATTCTTTTGCACGTGGATATCCAGTTGTCTGGCACCACTTCCTGAAAAGACTATTCTTTTCCCATTAACTGTCTCGGCATCCTTGTTGGAAATCAAATGGACCTTACATGAATGGGTTTACTTCTGGACCCTGAATTCCATTCCATCGATCTACGTGTATCCTTATGCTAGTACAACACTGTCTTGATTAGTGTAGCCTTGTAGCAAAGTCTGAAATAGAGAAATGT
>NW_027689132.1:0-362 GCF_054177405.1 Leptonychotes weddellii | reverse complement strand
GGGGCTCAATCCCAGGACCCTGGGATTGTAACCCGAGCCAAAGGCAGACGCTCAACTGACTGAGCTACCCAGGTGCCCCAAAAAGTGCATTTTCAAGACAAGTGTCCTAGGGCTCTTTCCAAACCTGTAACCACCAAAGCCCTTGTAAATAGAAAGTTTAGAGCTCTCACACCACTAATGTGTGTCTTGCTCTATCACTACTATATTTTTCACTTAAAATTAGGATTTTTTTCCCTTAGGTTTCACAATTCAAGTTAATGTTTTTTTCTTTTTTTTTTTGTTAAGATTTTATTTATTTATTTGACAGAGAGAGACACAGCAAGAGAGGGAACACAAGCAGGGGGAATGGGAGGGGGAGAAGC
>NW_027689131.1:0-362 GCF_054177405.1 Leptonychotes weddellii | reverse complement strand
GACAAATCAGATTCTGAAGTGCCATTCCAGCTCCTAAAGAATAGAGAAATACACTTCTTTCTCAATAATACATGCATACCTATCCCTGAAAAACAGAGAAAAACAGAAAATTGATTTAGAGCCACCAGGTGATTAATATGAACAATGCCAAGATAACAAACTATATAATCCCTCCCCATGCTTATTAAGAAGAAATATCGTGTCATTGGTTGCAAAAGCCAAAAGCAGCAGAGAGCTAACAAGAGCTTCAAGGATGGTGACGTCAGTACTGTAGTTGCTCTACCTTCAACCAGATAAGGCTCCCTCCAGTTCTCCCTCCCTCCCTCCCTTCCTGCTTGCTTGCTTGCTTCCTTCCTTCCTTC
>NW_027689130.1:0-362 GCF_054177405.1 Leptonychotes weddellii | reverse complement strand
CATTGTACCTTGGCTGGCAAGCCAAAGGTCATCAACCAAGCCTCCTGAATGCCGTGGTGATGCACTGACTATATCTAGCTCAGGGCCATGCACAGCACAACTGCCCAGTGTTCTGTAAAACACTGGTCCTCGGCACTTCACCGAGGGGGGATGGAAAATAGTGATAATCATTTAGAACCAGGGAAGTCTGATATGTGACATGTTGGCCAGGCAGCAAGATGCTGAGTGATGGGGCAGAGAATTTTGGATTTGTGCCTTGAAATCATTTTACAGAAGAAGCTGGAAAGCTAGCCCCATCCCTGTCAGGCCCCCAATATTCATTTCTTTCTTTCTTCCTTCCTTCCTTTCTTTCTTTCTTTCTT
>NW_027689129.1:0-362 GCF_054177405.1 Leptonychotes weddellii | reverse complement strand
GCAGTGGAGATGGAGAGGAATGGACAGATCCAAGAGAAAATAAGGAAATAAATGTCTAGCTAATGCCCGTTATATCCAGTATTTGGGGGAAATTATATTTGATGTTTAGCTGTAGATTTTTCTTGGATGTCTTTTATCTAAAGAAGATTCCCTTCTAGTTTCGTTTGCTGAGTTTTTTTTTTAAGATTTTATTTATTTGAAAGAGAGACAGAGAGAGAGTGAGAGAGCACAAGCGGGGGAGCAGCAGAGGGTGAGGAAGAAGCAAGGCTCCCCACTGAGTAGGGAGCCCAGTGCAGGACTTGATCCCAGGACCCTGGGATCCTAACCTGAGCCGAAGACAGACACTTACCCTTACCCGACTG
>NW_027689128.1:0-362 GCF_054177405.1 Leptonychotes weddellii | reverse complement strand
TTTTGACAGAGAGAGAGTGAGAGAGGGAACACAAGCAGGGGGAGTGGGAGAGAGAGAAGCAGGCTTCCCACAGAGCAGGGAGCCCGATGCGGGGCTCAATTCCAGGACCCTGAGATCATGACCTGAGCTGGATGCTTAACTGAATGAGCCACCCAGGCACCCAAGCCACCCAGCACCCCAAGCCACTCAGCACCCCTCCTGCCGGTATTTCTTGAAACCTTTTACTCTACCATGAATTTTTTATTTACCTTTCATCAACTTACTAAAGGCAAATACTATAGGCCAGAACAGATATAATGTAGATGTGTGCCTCCCAAAAGTGGCCATAAAGATTGTTTCACATGTCTTTTTTTTTTTTTTTT
>NW_027689127.1:0-362 GCF_054177405.1 Leptonychotes weddellii | reverse complement strand
GGATGACCCAGTAGACCAGACCCTATGGATGTTTGTGGCAGCCCTGAGATCACCTTTGAGCTACCAAAAGTAATCCATGTCAGAACAGGGTAGACAGAACACTCTCTGAACCTCTCTCCATCACAGAGTGTATTTATTGTTATTGTAAGAATTAGTACATATAAATTGTGGTATATCCATTCAATGGACTATTATTTGATACTACGATACAAGGTGACAGAGCAGGCTCTGAACCCAAGTCTGACTGGGAGGCCTGCGTCTGCGGCTGTGGGGCCGCAGTCCTCGGGGCCCCTGGCCACTGCCAGCTGAGAGGAGGCCACTTCCATCCCCTGCATAGGGCTTGGGGCCTGTCAGAGGCTGGT
>NW_027689126.1:0-362 GCF_054177405.1 Leptonychotes weddellii | reverse complement strand
GAGTCAGCTGTGAACAGAGGAATGAGGGAGTGGCCCAATTTGATCCAGAATCAGATGACGAGGCATCCCAACTGATAAGACTATGTATCATGGTCAATCCAGCTTAGGAAGGTTTGTGTTCCTGGTCTGAAACACACAGCTGGAGGGTAGAAGCCATGGCCATAAAAAAAAAAAAAAAAAAAAAAAAAAAAAAAAAACACACACACAGGGTCATTGTTACAGGCTAAGCAGGATCCTCCCCTAATTACATATAGTGAGTCCTAACACCCAGTTCCTCAGACTGTGACTTGATTTGGAGATAGGATCTTTAAAGTAGCAATTAAGTTAAAATGAAGTCTCTCAAGTGGGCCCTATCCCACTAT
>NW_027689125.1:0-6984 GCF_054177405.1 Leptonychotes weddellii | reverse complement strand
CTAACTGGTGTAAGGTGGTATCTCAATGTGGTTTTGATTTGAATTCCCCTGATAGCTAATGATGTTGAACATTTTTTCATGTGTCTGTTAGCCATTTGTATGTCTTCTTTGGAGAAGTGTCTGTTCATGTCTTCTGCCCATTTTTTGACTTGATTATTTATTTTTTGGGTGTTGAGTTTGAGAAGTTCTTCATAGATCTTGGATATCAGCCCTTTATCTGTAGTGTCATTTGCAAATATCTTCTCCCATTCTGTGGGTTGTATCTTTGTTTTGCTGTTTCCTTTGCTGTGCAGAAGCTTTTTATCTTGATGAAGTCCCAAAAGTTCATTTTTGTTTTTGTTTCCCTTGCCTTTGGAGACATGTTTTGAAAGAAGTTGCTGTGGCAGATAAGGAATAGCATGGAGGACATTAGGAGCAGGAAGAGAAAAATGAAGGGGAGGAAATCAGAGGGGGAGATGAACCATGAGAGACTACGGACTCTGGGAATCAAACTGAGGGTTTTAGAGGGGAAGGGGGTGGGGGATGCGTGAGCCCGGATGGGTATTAAAGAGGACACTTGTTTCATGGAGCATGGGGTGTTATACGCAAACAATGAATCATGGAACACTACATCAAAAACTAATGATGCACTGTGTGGTGACTAACATAACATAATAAAAAATCATATATAAAAAACCCTAATAATGCAAAGTTAAGAAAAAGAAATTTTATTTTGCAGTGTATTTTTATTATTGCATTAGAATGCAGAGTTTGATGCAGATAAGAACAGTGTATTATTTACAACTTACTACTCCTCATCATAATCCAAGCTCTGGAATACTGGAAGTTCTCAGTAAATATTTGTTAAAATTGAAAAATTGATAAATGACTAAATAAAGTGAATTAGATGATCCTTCTCCTGCATGATATATATTTAAAAAAAAGCTAGTGAGGAAGATAATGTCATAATTGACTAATATTAACTACTGGTCAGTGTAATATCAGAATTGGTAAAGCAGAGCTGGAGAGTGACAGGGTCCTTAGGAGAGTCATCATCAAGTACAAATTGCAATATACCACAAGCTCCATCCAGGTTTGTATCCAAGACTCTGAGGTATGCTAGGAGGCACCCCAAGCAGGTAATAGCATTGAGGTCCCACAGCAGCCAGGGCAGTAACTAGGGCAATTCTTAGATGTGTCCTGGGGAAGAAGGATGGAAGTAACAAGAATTAGGCAGCTCAGCCGGGTCCCAGACAAGGGGATGGGGTTCAGAACTCAGTGGCTCTCATAGTTACCGGGAACTAGAGCAAACATGAGATGTCAAGTCACAGGCCCCCTCCTACTAAATGGAAAGGCACAGTGAGGTCGAGGGGGGACATCAGAGTCTTTCAGGTACACACCTATGAGTCTACACCAGGACTCCAGATACCAGGCCATACTTGTGTGGAAGACAAACCCGTGAGCTCCAAAGGCAGGTGACCCTTTCTGAATTCCAGCATTGCCACCATGTTTGTGTGAACTTCGCCAAGTTACTTAACCTCTATGAGCCTTAATTTTCTGCCTGTTAGATGAGTATCAGAATAAGAGTTCTACCTCATAGGGTTTTTGTTAGGATTAACTGAAGTAAGATATGTATATTTCACAGTAAAGAACCACTGAAAAGAGTTAGAAAATGTTCACAAGGGCTAGCTGTTGCTGTTCCCATGAGCTGGTGAGGAAGACCAGTCAGGCAATGGCTATGGGATTTGGGGAGGGTGGGGGAAATGGGTGGTGGGGAAGGGGCAAGAGGGACCTAAAGTGAAGAGATAAACAGGAAATGAGAATTTGAACTACAGGGGGGTTGAAAAAAAGAGAGGATTGAAATCATACAGGAAAGCACAGGTTAAGAGATCTTGGTGATTTGGCTGTGAAGAAGCAACAGCCCTGTCCAAGCTGTCACAAAGAGTTGAAGCATTAGTGACTGGGGGTGATAGGGTAACTGGGACAGAAAGAGGAAGTGTGCCAGGGAGAAAGGGTTTGGGAAGAAGAGGAGAGTGAGTCAGAGAAATTGGGATTTGAAACTACAATGTAGAGATGAGTCAAAGCCCCAGGTGGAGTTTGGGGATCCATCAATAAGAGCTGAGAGAGCTGAGAGGTGGTGGTGGGGTGGGTGGTGGGGACAGAGACACAGAGAAGCAGTTTTGAGAGGAAGGCCCATAAAGAGGGGGAGAACACACCAAAAAAGAGTAGAATCAGGACTCAAGAGGTGGCAGCTCATGGCACGGAGGGCAGCAGAAACAAGGAAGGGACAAAAAAAGCAGCGCTATCAAGCAGCTAAGTCTGCGGAGAGCCCAGATGCAACATGAGGACGTCCAGGCACTGATCACCCATGTCCATAGTGGGTGATGAGGAAAACAAAGGCAAGAGAAATGTAGCTTAAATTAAATCTCCTTACAGCTTGCAGCCCACTGATGGACACCTGAAACATGCAGAGCATGACCTGCCTCAAGGAACTCATGGCTGCCTTAGGACTTATGTTTTATTAAAGACTAAAAGTAACCTTATCTTAACAGCAGCTGGTCCTCAAGGTCCTGAAAGCCTTGCATCCATATTCCTTAGAGACTTATGCTATCCCTAATCCCCACGAACTAAAAAGTATATAATCAGTCACTGCTCACCATCCCAGGGCAGCTCTTTCTGCCCACAGGTCCTGTCCCCATGCTATAACAAAATCACCATTTTGCACCAAAAACATCTCAAGAATTCTTTCTTGGCCATTCACTCTTGAACCCAAACTTCACATCATATCAGCCAGTGGAAGAAACAGCCTCACTCAGGCTTTAACTTTCCTCTTTGGTGAAAAGGGAGTTAACAACTGATCTCTGAGGGCGAAATGCTGTGTGGAGCCAGATTGGTGGGGCAGAAACCAGGCTGTATGGGATAATAGAGCTCTTAAACAGAATGCAGTGAGGGAACTCTGAATTTTTCAGAATTTTTAAGGTGAAAGGAACTTGTATAATAGCTTCAAAGATCAGCAAGGTCAAAGGAAGGTGGTCCAGTAACCATAGGTGCAGAGTACTGACCTGGCTTCTAGTGGAAAAATAAAACAGTCTACAATAGTGGGCATAATAGAATAAAATTGGCAAAAGAATCCTATGACAGGTGTCCTTTCTCTCAGATATTCTCTGTGAAACATTCTGGTTCTTCTGGTTCTTACAAATTGAATCAAACCCGCCAAAGCCTGGAGAGGTAGGAAAGCCAGAACCATGGAGTAGCTTGGAAACAAAGGCAGTCCTTAATGGAGACTATAAATATTCATTTAAATATCTTAGGGTTCTGATTAACTGCTTATGATGTCCTGTGGACTAACACAAAACTACCTTCTCATGTCCTTATACTTTACATAACATTAAGTTTGTTCGTCACCACTAAGGAAGTCAGTAAGCAACAGTCTTGATATATAAAGTGTGTGTGAGATTTCATATTCATGGACCTTAAGATGAAATGAAGTTTAATTAAGCAATAAAAGCCTAGAATTTCTATGATGTGTTGGCGGTGACAAAGCTAACAGTTTCTTTATTACAGTGTTCTACCTTACTATAAAATTGTTCTGGGCAAAACTAACCCAAGTCTAAGGGTCCAACAATACCTGAAAGCACATTTAAAGGAAAACAGTTTAGAAAAATCTCTCAGCAAATAATGGTTCAGATCATTTAGTGCGCTTGGACCTTTAACAACGAACAGAAGATTTCTCCAAAGAAAGATTTTCTCAGAAAAAGAATGCTTTTTCATGGGTGATGATGTTATTAAGAAAATGTTTTGTGTTCAAGAGTGAAAACTTAACAAAAGCCTTTTTAATTTTAGCCCAGAAAATCTGTCTGGATTTTGATTTAACATTTTCCAAGTATATCTGGCATACAGATCTAGACAGACATTGCCAGACAGAGCTCAATGCTATGAGATTAGAGTTTCTGAATTTACTTCTTCCTTTAGGTCACACAGACTTTAGTTTGAGCTCAGTTTCCTTCCAAAGGCAATAATTGGCCCTAGACAGACTCCTTACTTCGGCATAAAACAAAGACAATAGGGAGTCTTCATTTTGGTATTCAGGAAAGTTACTAACCCATGCATAGTTAATAACAACTACTTTTTTGTATTGTTTGTTTATAAATCATTTCAATATAAATCATCTCATCGTCTCTGGATATAATCATCCTTAGATGTACTTACTATCCTCATTTTTCAGGTGAAGAAAACATAATGGCTCAGTCATTAGGCATCTGCCTTCAGCTTGGGTCATGATCCCAGGGTCTTGGTTTCGAGCCCCTCGTCGGGCTCCCTGCTCCACGGGAAGCCTGCTTCTCCCTCTCCCACTCCTCCTGCTTGTGTTCCCTCTCTTGCTGTGTCTCTCTCTGTCAAATAAATAAATAAAATCTTTAAAAAAAAAAAGAAACAGAATGGAAATAAATACAATAAGTCAGTGCTATGCGATATTTTCTGGATTCCTAAGGTGATCTGGGTGGGAGATGGAATCAAATGAGTCCTAGGGACAGTGAAATTGGGAGAGGAGACAACATGAAAGGAAGAGCAGAAGACAGGCCAATAGAGACAGTGGGAACATATGCAGTTTCACAATGATTTTTCTATCTGAATCCATGGTCTTGTCAGGAAACAGGTGACCACCTCCTCTGAATCGACAAGCATGATATCTAATCTGAAGCTTAAAATGGAGACTATATTGGACATCTTCAGAACCTATGGTTGTCATATACATGTAGTTGACCCTCCAGAGTTGAATTAAACAATTGAACTGATGGACTTTTAGTTGGTTGGACCTTTAGAATTTCTTCATGATCTTCAGACTCACATGAATTTATATAATGAAGCATGGATCTTTTTTACTGCCTGTGACTTTAATATGTTTAAAATTAAAACCACACTAATGTTCTAGAAGAACTGTTGGTTCTCAAAATTTAAGCACGCATTCTCTATACTAAAATGATTGTAATAAGAACCACTCCATTTTATTTGTTTATTTATTAGATAAGTATTTTTTTGAGTACCTGGTAAGTGCAAGGTACTTTGCCAGGTTCTATGGAGAAAAATCAAGTGTTTTTAATTGTTGCTTGTTAACCCTGAAAATATAAATGGGAAGTACTGTGTAGCATAAGACTCTTAATTGAAATTATTTGAGCATTTGGATTTTCTATACCTAATATTTGATATACTCATTAAGACAGCATAAGAATATTTAACATTCAAGCCAGAATGTTTAACATGTCAGTTCAACAAATATTTGTCACATATATTCTATGGATTCCACACCATGTTAGTCTTTGAGGATACACAGATATGTAAACCTCCTGTTATCATGAAGCTCATTAAGACCCAGAGCTATTAATATCAACTATGCTGCAAAATTTCCTTGGTGCCTTAGAAATACAAAGACCTCTCATTGTATTCTTCAGTGTTGATTTGGGATAGGGCTTGGTATCTATTATTTTTATGCCTCATGAAGGATTCTAATATCTAGCCAATGAAAAGAATCACTGGCCTCATGGAAGTTATTTTGCTTATGACCTATTCTTTATTTTTCAAAGAATCATTTACTGTAGTTTCTCATAAAACTAGACATACACCAGCCCTATCACCAGCAATTTTACTCCTAGGTTACTCAAAATAAATAAATACACATGTCCACAAAAGGACATGTACAAGAATGCTTGTGACACTTTATTAATAATAGCTCATGTGTCCAAAAAAAGGAAAATGAGGGGGAGCCCTCTGATATACTCATACAATGAAATACCACTCACCAACTTAAAGGAATGAACTAGTGAATACACACAATGTGAATAAATCTCAAAAAATATTACACTAAATGAAAGTGTACTGAAACCTGCATACTGAATCATCCTATTTGTCTTCACTTCTAGAATAGGCAAAAGTAATTTATGGTGGAAAATAATCAAAACAGTGATTGCCTTGAGGGGGTTGGCAGTTGAGAAAGACCAAGAAGGAACTCTCTGACAGCAATATTCTATTTATTAATAGAGATTTGGTTACCCTGGGACATGCATTTATCAAAACTCAAAGCATGCTGTACCTAAGAAAAGAAGAAACCTCAAAAGAAAAAAAAAAACAGATCTTGAGCTCTAATTAATGGTATGTATTTTGAAGTATCTAGGGGAGGAATGTACTGATGCAGCTTACATTGAGGGATGTGAAAATGAGATTGATGGATGGAAAGCAGGATGGAGAGATAGATTTAAGAAAGCAAATAGAATAAAATATTAATGCAGAACCTAGGTGGTGGGCATAGAGGTGTGCACTATAAGACTGGTTCAGCTTTTGTGTATATTTGAAAATTTATATGATTAAATATTAGGAAAAATTATAAAAGCATGTCTATAGCATTTAAGGTGTCTAATGTTATTCCAAGCACTTTGTATGCATTAACTCATTCATTTTGCATAAATCTTGTGACAGAAAGAGGCTGGTTGTCCACCAAATCTACCTCTTCTCCCCAGTTGCACAGCTGTTTTCTAACCAGTCATGTGCTTACCTGTGATCACATGACTGAGCTCTGGCCAGTGGACTGGGAGCAGAAGTGATGGATACCATCACAAGGCCTGGCCCATAGAAACCGTTCCCATCTGAGACTGGATGGGAACATCATAACCTTAGTACCTTAAGCTGAAGGTGAGGCCCTGACCCACTGGAGGAGCAATGCTGGCCTATTGGAAATATCTGCCTGGGACTTCTTTTGAGCTTGAAATATATTTCTTGGTTATACAATAGAAATGTGTGGTTTTATCTACTGTAGTAGCTAGTACCACTCTAACTTGCAGATAGTTCTACATGATAGGTCCTAAGAGTATCCTTATTTAACACATAAGGACATAATCTAGAAGTAAGACAGCTCAGCAGCAGTCCTGGGATGCAAACTCAGGCAGTTTGGTTCCAGAGTCTAGACTCCTGAGTATTAACACTATTTCTGCCCCTTTCTCTCTTTTTTTTTTTTTT
>NW_027689124.1:0-362 GCF_054177405.1 Leptonychotes weddellii | reverse complement strand
GAGATACCCATTTTCACAGATGTTCTGTGTGTTTGAAAAGGGCGTGCGAGCTTTGCTCGCTGGGCCACCTGCTCCCGGCTCAAGCTCAACACCTGTGTGGCTGAGATTTTCGGTGCCCTTCTGGCTTTTTTGCTTGATTTCCCAGTTACTGTGTGAGGTGTATTAAAACCTCCCACTATCACCTGTTCCGTGTCTACCACTCACACCATCCGAGGTGAATTTGACTTTCTCCTCATAGTTCTATCAAATTTTGCTCATATACATTTAGACTATTTTATCAGGGCAAGGGTTTGTGATTTTCAAAAATCCTATTGTTACGTAGCGATCCTCTTTTTCTCTGATAATTTTTTTTTCTTAAAGTC
>NW_027689123.1:0-362 GCF_054177405.1 Leptonychotes weddellii | reverse complement strand
GACTGGTGGTGGGTATTGAGGAGGGCACGTTCTGCATGGAGCACTGGGTGTTATGCACGAACAATGAATCATGGAACACTTCATCTAAAACTAATGATGTAATGTATGGGGATTAACATAAGAATAAAAAATAAATAAATAAATAAATAAAATCTTTATCTCCAATAAAAAAAAAAAGTTGTATGTACTATCTTAGGAGCCTAGAGTAACAAAGGATTTAATTTCCAAGAATAGTCAGGGGTTATAAATTGGTGGTGTGTATTCCATGCTTGGACATATGTTGTCTGGCTTACCAGGTACTCTCTTTTGTCTTATAACAAATTCTTTGCCAACACACACATACACACACACACACTCAGAAG
>NW_027689122.1:0-362 GCF_054177405.1 Leptonychotes weddellii | reverse complement strand
TCTTTAAAAAAAATGCATCTTAAACGCACTTAAGATTTGTGCATTTCACCATATGTAAATTTACCTGGGGTGGGGGGAAATGCCCTGTAAACAAATACTGAACTCTAGCAAATGATGCATGCTGTTGTGCTTAACAGTGAAGTGTCCTGGCGTCTGCAACTGTCTAAAATGCATCCAAATAATAATAATAATAATAATAATATGGATGGATGCAGCAAGATGAATAGGTAAGCAACACAGCAAGGATAGTAACATGTTATTGGTGGAATCTAGGTGGTGTCTACTGTATATTTGAAAGTTTTCATAATAAAATGTTTAATGAAAGTAGAAAGGAAACTAAGTAACTATTCTGCTGAACACTC
>NW_027689121.1:0-362 GCF_054177405.1 Leptonychotes weddellii | reverse complement strand
GGGTGGCTCAGTTGGTTAAGCGACTGCCTTCGGCTCAGGTCATGATCCTGGAGTCCCGGGATCGAGTCCCGCATCGGGCTCCCTGCTCAGCGGGGAGTCTGCTTCTCCCTCTCCTGCTCTCTCTCTCATTCTCTCTCCCAAATAAATAAATAAATAATCTTTTAAAAAAAAAAAAAAAAGAAGGACCTGCAAGGTTCCCCAGGGTCAGTTTATAATATAGGCACAAAAGAGTTGAATGAATGAGTATAATCTTATAAACAGAATCTTTACTTAGCCTGAGAACTAAGGATCTTTCCAATCAAAACAGCTAATACCAGCCTTATGGAAAGTATCAATCTGGGATAAACCAGCTCTGCTTTTGC
>NW_027689120.1:0-362 GCF_054177405.1 Leptonychotes weddellii | reverse complement strand
GCAGTGGAGATGGAGAGGAATGGACAGATCCAAGAGAAAATAAGGAAATAAATGTCTAGCTAATGCCCGTTATATCCAGTATTTGGGGGAAATTATATTTGATGTTTAGCTGTAGATTTTTCTTGGATGTCTTTTATCTAAAGAAGATTCCCTTCTAGTTTCATTTGCTGAGTTTTTTTTTTAAGATTTTATTTATTTGAAAGAGAGACAGAGAGAGAGTGAGAGAGCACAAGCGGGGGAGCAGCAGAGGGTGAGGAAGAAGCAAGGCTCCCCACTGAGTAGGGAGCCCAGTGCAGGACTTGATCCCAGGACCCTGGGATCCTAACCTGAGCCGAAGACAGACACTTACCCTTACCCGACTG
>NW_027689119.1:0-362 GCF_054177405.1 Leptonychotes weddellii | reverse complement strand
TCACCTACATTGTTTTTAAAACTTCCATATTTTCATGATCACATTTATGTTTTAATTCACTTGAATTTGATTGTTGTTTATAGGGTAAGTTAGGTTTAACTTTTTCCATATAGATATATAGAATATTTAACTGAATAAGCAACGTATGCTGACTTATCTGAAATACCAGCAGTGTGATAAATCACATTTCCATGTATGCATAGGTCTGGTACCAGGACCTCTGTTTTGCTCCATTGCTCTATTTTTTTATCCTTTATGCCAACACCACACTATATTTGTTACTATAGCAATATAAAGTCATTATAGTTCCCCAGCTTGTCTTTTTCTTGTTTTACCTCAGATATAACTTGGTAATTCATTGT
>NW_027689118.1:0-362 GCF_054177405.1 Leptonychotes weddellii | reverse complement strand
TACTCAGGAAGGTCTTACTATGTGTCAGGCACCATGGCAGCCCTTGGGGAATAACGGTGAATAAGACAAACACATGGTCTTTTCCCTTGGAGCTTGTCTTCCAATGGCAGGCCCCTCATGGTCATGTTTGAGGTCCTACGTATTAAATAGGCTTTGACTTCCGCAGCTTGGCTACTGCCCATCCTCAGTTTCTGTTAACTTGGAGAGGATCAAGGATCAGATCTGACATTAAGAGGAAATTCAACTTTATTTTCCAAAAAATGGGGATCAGGAAATGTCTATTCCTCACCACACCAGCAAAGGGCTTGTCCCATGACCCCTCTAGAAGGGGGAACCTCACCTGAGATTTCACCTACATCAGT
>NW_027689117.1:0-362 GCF_054177405.1 Leptonychotes weddellii | reverse complement strand
GTGGTCCCAGAGAGCTCCCACCCTCCCCTGCACCCCCTTGTTCCTTGAAAGCCTGTGTCCTGGCCCCTCTCCTGCAAAATATCCACTTATACCTATGTCCTCCATGTCCCCTCCCAAGACCCTCCCCGCGTCCACTCCCCTGTGTCTCCTCCCCCAAGTCCACCTCCCCACATCCACTCCCCCATGACCCCCATGTTGCCTCCCCATGCCCACACTCCTTTCTCTGCCCTTCACTCCCTCTGCCCCCTCCTATCTGTCCCCTCTCCCCCCACCCTTCTCCCATTTCTGCTGGATGAAAATGGTCTCAGCCCCCAGGTCCTCACCACTTGGCTTTAATGGAAGGAGAAATCCCCCTCTCCCCC
>NW_027689116.1:0-362 GCF_054177405.1 Leptonychotes weddellii | reverse complement strand
TTTATTTATTTATTTATTTATTTATTTGCTTCTTTTCTTTTTCTTGACCCTCTGTGGGTTTCTTGAACATTTTTTAGGATTCTAGTTTTGATTTAGCTGTAATACTTTTGAGTCTGTATCTTTGTGTAGTTATTTCAATGTTTGCCTAGGTATTACACTGTATATACATGATTTATCATAATCTGAAGGTGTCAACAGTTCACCAGTTTGGGTGAAATGTAGAAATCTTACCTGTCCTTATGTCCCTCTATCCTCCCTCCTTTATAATATAATCATCTTAGGTATTTCCTCTGTATACATTGAGAACTACATCAAGCAGTGTTACAATGTTTGCTCGAGACATCAAACATAATTTAGAAAAC
>NW_027689115.1:0-362 GCF_054177405.1 Leptonychotes weddellii | reverse complement strand
ACTCCAATAAAACTGGAAAAATTCTAAAAAATAAAAATTCTGAGACAACCTTGGACGATAAAATCAATCTTTGGGTGACTGATTCCAGTTTTGTCCTAAGGGGAGGAAAAGAAGTCAGCAAATTCAGATTTGTTGAAATGTAACAATTCACTTGAGAGAAAGTACCCACGTCCATTTCAAATTTGCTTTGCATTTTCACTTGGTCTAGCTTCTAATTGTATTTTGAACCAAAAAGTTCACATTTATTTACAAAGCATGCAAGGATCCCAAATTGCTGGGTTCGTCATACCCTGAATAAGACCAATTGTTCACCAGTGGTTCTCAACTGGGGTCAGAATGCCCTTTGGGGCATTCAGAAATGT
>NW_027689114.1:0-6986 GCF_054177405.1 Leptonychotes weddellii | reverse complement strand
CAGATGAATGGATAAAGAAGAAGTGGTATATATATACAATGGAATATTATGCAGCCATCAAAAGGAATGAGATCTTGCCATTTGCAACGATGTGGATGGAACTGGAGGGTATTATGTTGAGTGAAATAAGTCAATCAGAGGAAGACAAGTATCGTATGATCTCACTGATATGAAGAATTTGAGAAACAAGACAGAGGACCATAGGGGAAGGGAGGAAAAAATGAAACAAGATGAAACCAGAGAGGGAGACAAATCATAAGAGACTCTTAATCTCAGGAAACAAATGAGGGTTGCTGGAGTTGTGGGGGTTGGGAGGGATGGGGTGGCTGGGTGATGGACATTGGGGATGTGCTATGATGAGCGCTGTGAATTGTGTAAGACTGATGAATCACAGACCTGTACCTCTGAAAAAATAATACATTATATGTTAAAAGAAAAAAAAGAAGATAGTAGGAAGGAATAAATGAAGGGGGGGAAATCAGAGGGGGAGATGAACCATGAGAGACTATGGACTCCGAGAAACAAACTGAGGGTTTTGGGGGAGGGATGGGTTAGCCCAGTGATGGTTATTAAGGAGGGCACATATTGCATGGAGCACTGGGTGTTATACGTAAACAATGAATCATGGAACACTACATCAAAAACTAATGATGTAATGTATGGTGACTAACATAACAAAATAAAATTTAAAAAAAGAATCTGTGTTTTTGCTTACCAATCAGAAATAGAAAATATGTTCCAATCCTTCTGCCAATTCTACTATGGCTGCTTAAACTAACTATGTATTCTACTGAATTTGCACCTAGGATCACCAGAAAATAGTGACATAATGTATCATAATACATGCATGATGATTAATTTTATGTATCGATTTGGCTGGGCTGCATTGCCCAGATTTGTGGTCAAACATTATTCTGGATATAATCTGTGAGTATGTTTGGATAAGACTAACATTTGAAATAAAACTTTTTATAATTTCTCACATGTTAATACTCTATCCTCCTATATTAGTCAGGGTTCTCCAGAGAAACAGATCCAACAGGATGTGTGTGTGTGTGCGTGTGTGTGTGTGTGTGTGTGTATGTAGAGATAGAGATTTATTTTAAGGAACTGACTCATGATTGTGGAGGCTGGAAGTATGAAATCTGCTGGGTGGGCCAGCAGCTTGGAGACCCAGGGATGAGTTGATGTTGCAGTTCAAGTCCGATTATCTATAGAATTCCCCCTTGCTCAGGGGAGGTCAATCTTTTATTCTATTCAGGCTTTCAACTGATTGGACGAGGACCACCCACATTATGGAAGGAAATATACTTTACTCTAAGTCCACCAATTTAAAGTCTCACATAGGGCACCTGTGTAGCTCAGTGGGTTAAGTGTCTGCCATCGGCTCAGGTCATGATCTCAGGGTCCTGGGATCCAGCCCCACATCAGGCTCCCTGCTCAGTAGGGAATCTGTTTCTCCCCCTCCCTCTGCCCCTCCCCCTGCTCATGCTCTCTCTCTCTCAAATAAATAAAAAGTCAAAGTCTGAAAAAAAAGTAAAAAAAAAAAATGAAGTCTCACATAAATGTCCACTGCCTCAAGTTTTCTGAAAAAAAAAAGGTGAGTTTGAGTGGGAAGATGACTTCTAAGAAATACTGTTGGCCCCACCTTCCAAAGATATTTAGCCTCCAACCACTTTTCAGCCCCTTTGCCAATACACACTGGCACAGACCTCCTTCTTCTCTCTCCCAGATACTGCACTATCCCCCTACTAGTCCCTCTTCTTTCTCCCTTGCTCCTCTAATGGATACTCTCAAAACTACTATAAGAGGCACATGTGAAACATAAATAGGATCAATTTACTCTTCTCTTCAAACTCTTCAAAGGCTCCCAACCTGAGGAAAAGCCAACATTGTCAGTGGTCTATGAGGCCATGTAGAGTCTGCCTCTTCCTCATTAACTCTGACTTTACATACTCATTTCAGCCATACTGTCCTCTGCAATTCCTACAGACCCATCTGGCACAAATCAGGGCCTTTCACCCTGGCTACACCCTTTGTGTGAAATAATTTCTGCCCAGAGGGCTACAGGGCTCACTCCTTCAATTCTTGTAAGTCTTGGGGTAAATGCTACCTTCTCAATGAGGACTACTCCACATACCCTATTTAAAATGGCACCCTTTCATTTCCCTATTACCTTGGTTTTTTTTTTCTTCTTTCTTTTCAATAGCACTTAAGAATATACAGGTACTTATTAACTATTCGCTGAGTGAGTACAGATTACACCTTTAATTTGACAATTATCCAAAGGCTTGATTCCATTGCCTGGTCAAGGACCTTAAAGGGACATATCTTAACACCTGCTAAGGCTATAGTTTTGACATAGGAACTGTTGACTTTTTTACCCCTGTAAGGGTGCAAATTATAGGACTCTCAGTCAAGGCAGTTTTGGGCCACAGGTAGAGAATTCTTCTTTTAGCAAAGGAGAAAATCTTCTGCCTTTCTATTTCTGCTTGAAGACTATCTAAATCCTCCTCCAATGTCTCTATGTTAAGAATTCTCTAAAAGTATCTAGAAGTATCACGTAGTAGATAATGCTCTCACTTTCTGAATTTGTTGTGCTTTTCCCTTCATGTTCTAGCTTCAGTCCATAGGTGGTACGCCTTCCAAGAGAATAGCTTTTCTATGCTTTACTATTACATTACAGTGGTCTAGACTGCAGTGTCTGTACCACCCATTACCCAACTGTCTCCACTATGCCACTGCCATATTTTAGTTTTTATTATTACTGCATTCAACTTCTAGTAGCAAATCCTACCATACAGTTTGGAATGTCTGGCTGCACATAAAAAAAAAAAAAAGATACTGGCTTAAACAAAATAGAAGTTTATTCATCTCTCATGCAATAGAAGGCATAGAGACCCAGGCTTCTTCCAGCGCTCAGCTCGTACAAAGTGGAAGTATAGCTTTCATTCTTATGATCCAAGCAATATGCTAGAGCTCCAGCCATATCCTTCTTTTTCCAGGTAGTAGAGTAAGGAAAGGGGCATGAGAAAAACAACTCTACCATTAATGAGACTTCTAGGAAATCACAGGCAACACTTATGCTTATATCTCCCTGACTAAATACGTCATGTGACCACACCCAGATTCAAGGAAGGCTGAAATGTCTAGCTAAAAATCAGGATTCTAGTTTCTAACAAAGAAGGAAACAATAGATATTGGGCCAACTAGCAAACTCTACCATGAAAATCAACCCATTAACCTTTTAAGAAAGGAAGATAGACAATAAAATGATATTCTAATAATTTGAATCTGGAAGACTCACCAAGCATTGCTGCTTATCATCCTATAACTTTGAGAATTATCTATGCTAGAGTATGCACTTAGCCTCATAACATGTTGCTAAAAGACCAATAACCAAATGAGAAACGACATCCAGTTGGACCTCTCCCATCCATCACAGAATGTAGTGTGGTTCATGTCAAACAAAATGTTCAGATAGATTAGCAAAGCTGTTATTCACTTGAACTGAAGTGTGGAGAACATGACATATAGTGTTAAAACACTGCTCTTGATACAGTTCTCCACTCTCCATTCCAACTTAGGAAAAAATGCCAAGCCTCATGTTCTTTGCCTTTGGTTAAATATCATATTATCCTGAAATATTGAAAGGAATGAGTATAAACGAACTTTAAACCAAAAAATAAAATTAAAATCTCTAAAGTGGTTACAATTTCAAAATATGTACGGAGAAAACACATTATTTGTAAAACTATGCTGTGGAATTAAGGAGTGTTGGCAGAAAATGTTTGATTAGCTTTACTGTTACATTCCATAAAGCAAAACCCAACTTGCATTTAAGAATCAAAGAAATTCTAAAAATTAACTAATTCATTTTCAGAGAATCATATCACTCAGAATGTATCACCTTTCTGGCAGGTGACAAATGCAAACCTATGATGCTGGGTCGAGTCTATGTGCCTTTAGTTGGCTTCCTTAAGATAAGCAGGTGTTGTATGAGGTTGCAGCTCCCTTGTCAGTGTTCATGTTCTGGTTGAACATTCATTACAGTTTAAGGGCAACCCACTTAGAGAAAATGAGATGGGCTCCATAAATGCAGGCAAGCCTTGTAAAGATAAATGAGTCCACGCTCTAGCTTTTACTTGCTGTTTCAACTCGGAAAGACAAACAAACCTACAGATTTCTGCTCAGGAGAATTTCTAAATTGCCAAGGAGAAAACAAGTACCATAAGCTCAGTGGAAAAGCAGTAACAGCCAAAGAAAAATTTTTTAAATGAAGAAAAAATTCAAGAAAAGACTGCTACCTATTTGAATCCTAACACTGGATCAAATCTGAAAATTGTGAGATTAATTTGGGGTAAAAATAATTCAGCTGCCATTGTGAAAAACAGAAACTTCAACTGTGAAAAACAAAGACTTCTAATGATGGTACTATATACTGGAGATGGCTGAATATTTTTCATGGTCAAAAATATATTTTTGAGCACAGGGGACTGATTCCTTTAAGGTAGCAAAGTCTGTGGAAAACACTATATGGATTTGCTACAGTATTTATCACCTACTATGCTTTGACAAGGTACCAGGAAAAGCAACAGACCAGCATTATTGATAATTCTTTTCTCAAGAGTACAGAGGAAATTTAATTCCTTAATATAGATTAAAATTCTATTTTCCCTACCTTGTGTGAGCTAAAAATCTCCTCATTAATCTCTCCTCAGCTCTTACCCCCAATCAAAGTAGAACTAGTAAACCACACCTCCACTGCGGACCCAGTTCTCTGTAAAAAAAAGTATACAGTCCTAAACAACCAACACAGTGATATAAATGATATCTTGTGACACTGTCAGCTGTTGATTCCATCTTTTTAAATGATTATACATTTATTTTGATTTTCTATTTACATAAGTCAATTTTGACATATTTTAGAAAATGACTTATCTAAGTTTAAAATTTTTCCAATATTAAAGTTCTTACTGAATATTATGTAACATCTCCAGTATAGTTTTTCTCTATTTTTATTCCATATATTGTTAGTTGTGTTTGCCCTGATTAACACTGCCAGAGTTCTGTTTAATTTGTGTAGTTTTCAATAAACTAATTTTTGCTTTGTTGATCCTTCTTAGTGTCTTTTCATCTAGTTCATAAATGCCTGATTTCATTATTATTTCCTTCTTTTTACTTTGTGTATTTTAAATACTGTAAAATATTTTTCTGGGGCGCCTGGGTGGCTCAGTTGGTTAAGCAGCTGCCTTCAGCTCAGGTCATGATCCTGGGGTCCTGGGATTGAGCCCCGCATCCGGCTCCCTGCTCAGTGGGGAGTCTGCTTCTCCCTCTCCATCTGCCTGCCACTCTGCCTACTTGTGTTTTCTCTCGTCAAATAAATAAATAAAATATTTAAAAAATATATTTTTCTGTATATTATGTTTTGACGTCTTAAAAAAACAAAAACAAAAAACCTTTCTCGTTGAAGAGAGACTGCCCCTTCCCTGGGCAAGCTGTTTCTTAAAGATAGCAAAGGACCCAGCAAAGAGCATGCCCTTGATGTGCAAACTATCCAATAGCAGAGCCAAACTGCTTCTATCTGGCTCTTACACCCCAGAGGTACTTACTATTCCCCTGCCTTAATCGATCGGGGGCTGGACACCAGGCAACTGAGGGAGCACTGCTGCAACCCAAAGCCTTCCAAAATTATTCAACCTAGCCAGTCCTAAACTGTTCACTCTTGCTTGCCTTGTCTTTCCCTTGGAAACCCCAATAAAGGTAGTGACTGAAAACTCCCCCTGACCCCTGCTTCTGCCTCCTGACCGTCTCAGTGTCTCTCGCATGTGGTCCTGCAGGTGCAGTGCCTACGGCTTCCAGGACCTGTGAGTATAATCAGTGTTATCTCCTGAGCCTCTCCTCTTCTCCTCTTGTAGGCACACCTATCTCATAAAAGACTACACAATAATTTGGGCTCATTTCAATTTTATTTTTTCAAATTCTTAAGATACATCCTGAGGGGGCGCCTGCTTGGCTCAGTCGGTTAGGCGTCTGCCTTTGGCTGGGGTTATGATCCCAGGGTTCTGGGATTGAGCCCCGCATTGAGACCCCGCTTTGGGCTACCTGCTCAGCGAGGAGACTGCTTCTCCCTCTCCCTCTGCTCCTCCCCCTACTGTGCTCTCTCCCTCTCTCTCTGTCAAGTAAATAAATAAAATCTTTAAAAAAAAGATACATCCTGAGCTTTTCAATATTTATATTTTATCATTTTGTAATGTAACTGTCTAAGGCTATAACACTTCTTCTAACCACCAGTTCAACTGCAGTCCACAGTTTTGATACGTAGCAAGTTCTTTATCATTTACTTAGTATTCTCTAGCTTTTATTAGGACATATTCTGTAATTCACTAATTATTTAGAATTGTCATTTTTTGTTTCAAATATATAACTGCATGACTTTAGGACTGTACAATACTGATACATTCATATTTGTTTTTTGAGAGTGCATTCATATTTGTTCTAATTTTTGGTCTTCCTGATCTACCACTTACTTAGAGATGGGTTAAAATCTCTCATTATTATAGTGGGTTTGTCCTAGCTCTTTCTAGTTCTAGTTGTTTTAATTTTCATTTTACTTGAGATTGATATTATTAGGTGCATGCAAGTTTGGTTGTTATTTCTTCCTGGTAAATTCAAACATTTGTAACTTTTGTAGCCCTAATCATGTTTTTGCTTTCATGACTATTTTGTTTAATATTAAAGGGTCTATATTAGCTTCTCTGGTTAGTATTTGACTGCTATATAGTATTCCATCCTTAACAGTATTTCTATATTCCATGTTTTATTTGTGACACTTGTAAATAATAAATAGCAAAAATAAATTTTTATCTAATCTGAAAAGATTGTTCATATTCTTAGATTAGACTGATTTTTAGAACTATGGTAGCATTTTACATTTGCCCATTTCATTTATGCTTCTTTCTTTCTTCTTTTCTACCTTCCTCTGA
>NW_027689113.1:0-362 GCF_054177405.1 Leptonychotes weddellii | reverse complement strand
TGTACTGGACTGTGAAGAAACACAATTCTGCTATTAAATTATATCTAAAAAATAACTTCTACCTATCTCAATGCCCTTAGGGAAGCTGGTGGTAAATGTACCCATTTTCCAATTAAATTGTTCTTCCATTATTGCTTTTATAATAATGTAGTAGGGTATAAGAGTGGTCAAATAGTTCATTCTTTTTATGGAGTTGCTTTTCCACTAAAGTGGCTCTAAGAAAGTGGCCAGGACTCTTCTGATTTCTTGGTTTTTAGGTCTCCAATTCAGTATTATTTGTCCCTGTTTACATAGTTATCAAACAACTTTTCATTTATTCTATATACCAAGAATTTTGTTTTCCTCTTGTTTGAGTTTTTTCC
>NW_027689112.1:0-362 GCF_054177405.1 Leptonychotes weddellii | reverse complement strand
TTCCCAGTGCCCCCAGAACATAGTTCCTGGCAAGGCTGTAGAGCTGGGAGATGAAGCTGTACTGACCAGCCTGAAGCACACATACCTGACAGTGGCCTCCATCCAAGGCAGTGAGCAGGACCGGTCCCTCCTAAAGAGGGAGGGGGTGTGCTTCACCTTGCTATTTCTGATTGCTCCTCCCACTGGCTGAACAGAATCATGGCAGTGCTGTTGACCATATCAAGGTGCGCTAGTCCCTCTGGGCTGCTAGGACAAAACACCAGACGCTGGCTGGCGTGTAGACGACAGGAATTTACTTCTCACGGTTCTAGAGGCTGCAAGTCCAAGATGAAGGCACTGGCAAGTTTGCTGTCTGCTGAGCT
>NW_027689111.1:0-362 GCF_054177405.1 Leptonychotes weddellii | reverse complement strand
GGCTTGTGCCCTTCTGAGACATTGGGCAGCATTAGCACAGACAGAATGGGCACCTTCTGTGGGTGTTTTTTTATTCAGTAGTAATCACACGTAGGATATGGAACTCTTGGCAGAAAAATGGTAGAGGAGATATTGGTACAAGGGAGATATTCCTGGAGGAAACATCTTTGTGATCTTTCTAACCCTTAGAGTTTATACATTTTTAGATTAGAATATACCCAACCGCAGACATTTTATTAAAAAGTCACCATTTCTTCTTCTTTTTCTCCTTCCCTTCTATGCTTTCTTCCTTAAGAAGAATTAGATTACTGTGCCATGAGCTGGAACATTAGATAAATGCGCTGTTGCCATCTCTTCCACTT
>NW_027689110.1:0-362 GCF_054177405.1 Leptonychotes weddellii | reverse complement strand
TTTATTTAACTGTAACATATTTAGCATTGTTAAACAAAGGTAATTTTAGTATCTATTTTGTTTCATAGCTTTAATATCTACAGGTCTTATCAAAGACTTGTCAAAACTATCTTGTGTTTTATAAAATACATTTTTGATGCAGACTTAAAGTTATATTTTAAAAAATCCTACTATGTTTTTTGTCTATTTTGCTAGCTTCTGTTTCATTTGAAAGATGTAGTTGGCATTAATGGGCATTATAAATAATCTTAAGGCTTTTCAAATAGTCATATGGTGCTATTAAAGCATGGGGAGGCCCTGAAACTTGACTACATCAAGAAAATGTATTCAGATTTAAAAGGGAGCAGTAGTGCGACGCTTTA
>NW_027689109.1:0-362 GCF_054177405.1 Leptonychotes weddellii | reverse complement strand
TTAAATCTCTGCACTGAAAGGTCACCTTTCTTGACTGTCCTCAGTTTATAGAGTTACATAAGAAAAAATGGTCGTATCTGAATATGGCAATGATTTATGTTAATTTATAGGATCTTTGTCCTATCCAGCTCCGTAGAGTTGAACTTAATGCTCCTTTCAAAATGGTGTATAATTGGGCGCCTGGGTGGCTCAGTTGGTTAAGCCACTGCCTTCGGCTCAGGTCATGATCCTGGAGTCCCGGGATCGAGTCCCGCATCGGACTCCCTGCTCGGCGGGGAGTCTGCTTCTCCCTCTGACCCTCCCCCCTCTCATGTGCTTTCTCTCTCTCATTCTCTCTCTTTCAAATAAATAAATAAAATCTT
>NW_027689108.1:0-362 GCF_054177405.1 Leptonychotes weddellii | reverse complement strand
AGATTACTTAGTTATTTCTTATTGATTTGTTAACCCTTTTTTATAGATTAAGGAAATTATTCATCATTCTCTCATATGTCTTTAAAATACTTTTCCTAGTTCTTCGCATTTTGACTTTGTAATGATTGTTTTTTGCACACTGAATTTAAAAAATTTATATACCAATATGGGTCAAATTCTTCTTTTAGGACTTCTGGTTTGAAGTTTAGAAAGGCTTTTCTCACTCTGAGTTTATAAAAATATTCAGTCACATTTTATTTGAGTTCTTTTACATTTTAACTCTTTTTACATTTAAATCTTTGATCCATCTAAACTATATTTGATAGTAAGGAATGAAGTAGAGAATTATTATTATTATTATT
>NW_027689107.1:0-362 GCF_054177405.1 Leptonychotes weddellii | reverse complement strand
CATTTTCCTCCAATGAACTTTTGTTCAAAACATACCTCCCAGCTGGGTGCCTGGGTGGCTCAGTCAGTTAACTGACTTTGGCTCAGGTCATGATCTGGGGTCTCGAGATTGAGCCCTGCGTTGGGCTCTGCACTCAGCGGGGAGGCAGTTCCTCCCTCTCCTTCTGCCCCTCCCCCCTGGCTTGTGTGTGCACTCTCTCTCTCTCTCTCACTCTCAAATAAATAAATAAAATCTTAAAAAACAAAACAAATCCCTCCAAACTTTCTCCTTACCTCTGTAGAAGGACCTTTCCCACTTTGTTGCCAGGACTTGCCTGTGGTTGGCCATAGTTTGCTTGTCCTGAATTGCAGTTTTTCTGCTCT
>NW_027689106.1:0-362 GCF_054177405.1 Leptonychotes weddellii | reverse complement strand
GATGTAATGTATGGGGATTAACATAAGAATAAAAAATAAATTAATTAATTAAAAAAAAAAGAACATCAAATTTTGATGACTGTTAAAGCTAGGGGGGGTGGAATTCACATATGCTATTTTACTTTGTATGTTTGAGAATGTCCATGAAAATACACAAAATTCCATGTGCTTAGAAGAGAGTATTCAGTACATTGGCAAGCAAAAATAAAATTCCTGCCTCATATTCATTCACTGAGACAAATATCAAATGAGCATCCGCTCTGTAAAAGGCACTGTACTTGATGGCATCAGGAAATATAAAGGCTATGAAACATGCCTTTCACACACAAAGGGCTCACTCAGAGCATCTGTGTCCATATATG
>NW_027689105.1:0-362 GCF_054177405.1 Leptonychotes weddellii | reverse complement strand
GTGTGTGTGTGTGTGTGTGTGTGTGTGTGTATCTCAGATCTTTAGGGCAAGGATGCAGCCTTCAGAATAGATTAGAATTCTGCTCTCTGCACATCTAAGGCATGTATGTTTCTCTTCAGAGCAGGTTATTGGGTGTTAAGCCTACTAATAGTTGCCAAGTTTTGCATGTCACATACCCCACTACTATAAGGAGTCTATTTCCATATAGGTCCCAAGTTTCTACTGGCACATTTTGGGTCAGGTGGCCACTCCTGTGCTAATCAAGTGTGAAAGCTTCTGCTGCATATGTGACCGATGAGAAGACAACAGCTTCTGGGCCAAATGCTGGTGGACAGTCCATCAGGCAAGGCATCGAGGATGTC
>NW_027689104.1:0-362 GCF_054177405.1 Leptonychotes weddellii | reverse complement strand
TTGCTTTAAATTTCCATGCCAATGTACCACCCCACACTGTCCCAGGCAAGGTTAGTGGCTACTCAAATACCCCCAGGACAAGGCTCTCTAAAGACACATTCCGTAGTGTGTTAACTACACAAAAAAAGACACTGTACTGTTTAAAAACAAATCTTATACAGCGTACGTTTCTTTTCTTTAAAAGGAGTGAGTTGTGTACGGGGGGGTTAAGTGCTTTATAGACAAGAGAACAAAATCTGCGCTAGAACCAACCTACTCATCATCTTCATCTTCCTTCCTCATCTTCTTCATCGTCTTTATCTTCCTTCTTCATCATCCTTGTCTTCCTCCTCTTCCTTCTTTCTCTTGCTGTCTTCAGCCTC
>NW_027689103.1:0-6987 GCF_054177405.1 Leptonychotes weddellii | reverse complement strand
AGCGGGTTCTGTGAGCCCAGGCGGCGGCGATCTCCCGGATCCGAGATCGGGTGGCCCCCTCGTGTGCTAGCAGTGGTTCCGGGGTGCCGCCTCGGGATGGGGGAAGCATAGCGTTTCTTCGAAGCTCCCCCAGCCCCGCGAAGCTGCCGGCTTTCTGCGTCGCCGCCGCTGTGACTCACCTCCTTCCTCCCCGCAGAGAACCTGGGTGGCCTCAGCCCTTAGCTGTGGGCCCTCGACTCCATCCTGCATCTCCCTCTCAAGGTGTGTTCTCAGGAGCTGTCCGGGCACCATCTTCGCGTCTGATTCCAGGACGTTTGCTTGTAAACAGCAATTTTTGAAACCACCTCTGGTATGTATCTTGAGTGATATCGTGCTATTTCTCTTATTTGTGTAATTTAACAGTGTCAGACGCTAGAGGGATACTGGGTTTTTTAAATTTTATCATTTTATTTTATATTTCATTTTACTGTTTATTTTGGGTTTTGTTTATTTTCTTTCGTTTTATATTGTATTTTTTCCTTATTCATTTTTTTATTGTATATTTTATTTTACAGTGTATTTTATATTGTCTTATTTTATCATTGTTTTTAAGTTATTATTTTATTTTAATTTTCGTGTGTATATTTTTTGGTTTTTACGTAAAAAAAATTAATAGAAATGTACTTTACCTAAAATATTATCGTAATTTCAAATGTACGGCGTAGTGATTCGACAATTATATATATTTGGAATTGCTCACCATGGACCTGTAGTTAACCATCTGTCACCATAGAAAGTTATTATTACATCATTGATTATATTCCCTATGCTATACTTTTCATTGCGGAGACGTATTTATTTTCTGACTGCAATTTCGCACCTCTTAATTGCCTTCAGCTATTTTGCCCATCCCCCACCTCCTCCTTTCGGGCAACCTCGTTTGTTCTCTACATTTTTTGATTCTGTTTCTGTTTTGTTTGTTGATTTGATTTTTAGATTCCACTTATTAGCGAAATAATATGATATTTGTGTTTCTCTGACGTTTCTTGTAGCATAATACCATCTGGGTCCATCCACATTAGCACCAATTCTAAGGTTTCAGTCTTCAGTATGGCTGAGTAAATATTCTATTGTGCATATATACCACATCTGTTTTATCCAGTCATCCATGGATGGACGCATAAATTGATTCCGTATCTTTGCTATTGTATATAATGCTGGAATAAACATTAGGATGAATATGTTTTTTCATATTAGTGTTTTTGTTTTTGTTTGGGTAAATACCCAGAATTACTGTATTGTATGATACCTGTATTTTTAGTTTTTTGAGGGATGTCCACACTTGTTTCTCATAGTGGCTGCATCAACTTACCTTCCCACCAACATTCAGAAGCGTTCCCTTTTCTACACATCCTGTGCAATACTTATTTTTTCTCTTTTCGACCCTGGGCATTCTGACTGGTGTTACGTGATATCAGGGTTTTGATTTGCATTTCCCTGGTATTTAGTGATGTTGAGCATCTTTTATGTGTTCATTGGCCATATGTAATTTTTTTTAAAGAAAAATGTCTATTTAGGTACTCTGCCCTGTTTTGATTTGATTTTTGTTTTGGTGTTGAGTTGTATGCGTTGATTATAAATTTTGAATATTAACCTCTTATCAGATATATGATTTACAATTTTTTTCTCTATTCTGGAGGTTGCCTTTTTGTTTTTTTGATCATTTCCATTGTTGTGCAAAAGCTTTTTAGTTTGATGTAGTCCCATTTAATTATTTTTGCTTTTATTTCCCATGCCTGAGGAGACATATCCAGAAAAATATTGTTATGGCTGATGTCTGTAAGTTTTCTGTCTGTGTTTTCTTTTAGGAGCTTTATGGTTTCAGATCTTACATTTTGGTCTTTATTTTGTTATGTTATTTTATTTTATTTTATTATTATTTTTTAAGTAGGCTCCATGCCCAGCCTAGAGCCGAACATGGGGCTTGAACTAATGACACTGAGATCAAGACTTGAGCTCAGATCAAGAGTCAGATGCTTAACTGTTTGAAGCACCCAGGCGCCTCTTACATTTTGGTCTTTTGTTTATTTTCAGTTTATTTCCGTGTATTGTGCAAGTAAGTGGTCCAGTTTCATTCTTTTGCATGTAGCTGTTCATTTTCCTAGCACCATTTATTGATGAGACTGTTTTTTTCCCCATTGTATATTCTTGTCCCCTTTGTTATAGATTAATTGATCATATAAGCTTGGTTTTATTTCTGGGCTGTTTTTTTTTTTTTAAGATTTTATTTATTTACTTGAGAGAGCAAGAGCGCATACGTGCACATTCGAGAGAGCATGAGCAGGGGAGAGGGGCAGAGGGAGAGGGAGAAGCAGACTCCCCACTGAGCAGGCAGTCTGTCGTGGGGCTAGATCCCAGGACTCTGGGATCATGACCTGAGCCAAAGGCAGCCGTTTAACCGACTGAGGCACCCAGGCGCCCCTGGCTGTTACATTCTATTGATCCATGTACCTGTGTTTTTGCCCGTAGTACCATTCTGCTTTGATTACTATTGCTTTGTAGTATAGTTTGAAATCTGGTGGTGTGATACCTCCAGATTTGTTCTTAAGGTTGCTTTGACTATTCTGGTTCTTTTGTGGTTCCAAGGAATTTTTAGGTTTATTTGTTCTAATTCTGTGAATCCATTTACAATGACATGGATGGAGTTAGGGAGTATAATGCTATACACTCATATGTGGAATTTAAGAAGCAAAACAAATGAGCAAAGAAAAAAAGAGAGAGAGAGAGACAAACCCAGAAACAGACTCTTAAGTATAAAGAACGAACTGATGGTTACCAGAGGGTAGGTGGGTGGAGGGATGGGTGAAATAAGGTGATGGGGATTAAGGGGTGCATTTGTCTTGATGAGCACTGGGTGATGTATGGAATTGTTGAGTTACTATATTGTACCCCTGAAACTAATATAACACTGTATGTTAACTATACGGGAATTAAAATAAAGCTTATCAGAAAAACAACAAAAAAACCCCAGTATGGTATTAAACCTGTGGGTTGCTTTGTGTATTATAGACATTTTAACAATATTCATTCTTCCAATCTATGATCATAGTATGTATATATATATATATCTTTATATATGTATATATCATTATATATGTATATATCTTTATATATATATCTTTCTATTTATGTTTCATCTTTGATTTTTTTCATTAAAATTTTTTTTTTTACATTTTGCTTAGTTTGAAATAGTTGACATATAATGTTACTAGTTTCACATATACAATTTAGTGATTGGAGAATTCTCTACATAATGCATTATGCAACGTTCATCATACGTGCGGTTACCATCTGTCACCATACAACATTATAATATTATTGACTATATTTTCTATGTTATACCTTTCACCTCTGCTACATTTATTTTATTTTATTTATTTTTTTTAGAATTTATTTATTTAAGACAGCGAGAGTGGGGGGGAGGGGCAGAGGGAGAGAATCTTTAAGCAGACTCCCTGCTGAGTGTAGAGCCCATTGTGGGGTTCAGGGCTCGATCTCACAACCCATGACCTGAGCCAAAACCCAAGAGTCCGGCTCTTAACCCACTGAGCTACCCAGGCACGCTTGTGACATTTATTTTATAAGTGGTGGTTTGTTACTCTTAATTCCCTTCACCTATTTTGCCTATTCCATCCCTTACCCCCTTTCCTCTGGCAACCACCAGTTTGTTCTCTGTGTTTATGAGACTGTTTCTGTTTTTTTTTTTTTTTGTTTATGAATTTGTTTTGTTTTTTAGAATCCACATACAGGTGAAATCATATGATATTTGTCTTTCTCCATCTGATTTATCTTATGCAGCATAATACCCTCTAGGTCGATCCATGTTTTTGTGAATGGGATGATTTCATTCCTTTTTATGGCTGAGTAATATTCCATTGCATGTATATTTCACATCTTTTTAATTCATCTGTCAATGGACACAGGTTGCTTCGATGTCTGGGCTTTGTAAATAATCTTGCAATAAACATAGGGGTGCATATATCTTCTTGAATTAGTGTTTTTGCATTCTTTGCATATATACCCAGTAATGGAATTACTTGATCATATGTATTTTCTATATTTAATTTTTTGAGGAGCTTTCATAGTGTTTTCCACAGTGGTTGCACCAATTTCCATTTCCACAAACAGTGCACGTGGATTTCCTTTTCTCTACATCTTCACCAACAGTTATTTCTTGACTTTGATTTTAGCCATTCTGACTCGTGTGAGGTGGTATCTCATGTTGTTTTGATTTCCATTTCCCTGATAACTAGTGATATTAAGCATCTTTTAATGTGTATTGACCGTCTGTATGTGTTTTTTGGACAAATGTGCTATTTTGATTTGTATAACATTGTAATATAATTTGAAATCTGGGATTGTGATATTTCCAGCTTTGTTCTTCTTTTTCAGGATCGCTTTGTCTATTCGGGGTCTTTCGTAGTTCCATACAAATTTTCGGATCATTTGTTCTAATTCTGTAAAAAATACTGTTGGTATTTTGATAGGCATTGCATTGAATTTGTAGATTGGTTTGGGTAGTGTGGACATTTTAACAATATTAATTCTTCTAACAATGAGGAGGGTATATCTTACCATTTGCTTATGTTCTGTTCCATTTTTTATCAGTCATTTATTGTTTTCAGATACAGGTCTTTCACCTTGGTTAAATTTATTCCTAAACAGTTTTTTTCCAGTGCAATTGTAAATGGGATTGTTTTCCTAATTTTCTTTCTGATATTTTGTCATTATTGTGTAGAAACACAACAGATTTCTGTAATTGCTTTTATATCTTACATGTTTACTGAATTTATTAATTCTAGTAGTTTTTTTGGTGGTCTTTAGGGTTTTTTATATACAGTATACTATGTAGTATATAGTATTATGTCATCTGCAAATAGTGACAGTTTTACTTCTTCCTTACCAATTTGGATGCCATTTATGTATTCTTCTTGTCTGATTTCTGTGGTTAGTACTTCCAGTACTGTACTGAAATAAAAGAACCCTTGCCTTCCTGATCTTAGAAGAAAACCTCTCAGCTTTTTAACATTGCGTACGATGTTTGTTGTTTTTCATGTATGGCCTTTATTGTGTTGAGGTATGTTCCTTCTATATCTACTTTGTTGAGAGTGCTTCTCATGAATGGATGCCGAATTTTGTGAAATGTTTTTTCTGCATCTGTTGAGATGATCACACGATTTTTATCTTTCATTACTTAATGTGGTGCATCTCAATGATTGATTTGGAGATACTTAATCATCCTTGCATCCCTGGAATAAATACCACTGGATCATGATGAATGGTCTTTTTAATGTACTGTTGAAATCATTTTGCAATATTTTGTTGAGGATTTTTTTTTTAAAGATTTTATTTATTTATTTATTAGAGAGCGAGCGAGAGAGAAACAGCATGAGAGAGGAGAGGGTCAGAGGGAGAAGCAGGCTCCCTGCTGAGCCGGGAGCCCAGTGTGGGACTCGATCCCAGGACCCTGGGATCATGACCTGAGCTGAAGGCAGTCGCTTAACCAACTGAGCCACCCAGGTGCCCGAGGATTTTTTTTTTTAAGATTTTATTTATTTATTTGACAGAGAGAGACACAGAGAGGGAACACAAGCAGGGGTAGTGGAAGAGGGAGAAGCAGGCTTCCCGCTGAGCAGGGAGCCCGATGCGGGGCTTGATCCCAGGACCCTGGGATCATGACCTGAGCTGAAGGCAGACGCTTAATGACTGAGCCACCCAGGCACCCCTTGTTGAGGATTTTTGCATGTATATTCATCAGGGTTATTGACTTGTAATTTTCTTTTACCGCAGTGTCTTTGTCTGATTTTGGTATTAGGGTAATGCTAGCCTTGTAAAATCAATTTGGAAGCATATTTTTCCTCTTCTATATTTTTGGAATAGTTCAAGAAGGATAGGTATTAATTCTTCTTTAAATGTTTGGTAGAATTTAAAGTATTTCCTTCAGGGGTGCCTGATTGGCTCAGTTGGAGGAGTGTGCAACTGTTGATATCAGAATCATTAGTTTGAGCCCTACATTGGGTGTAGAGATTACTTAAATAAATAAATCCTTTAAAAAATAAAGTGTTGCCTTCATAAATAAAAATTTAAAACAAATCACTAGGAAAATATTTGCAACCGACATAATAAAAAAAGATTTACATTCCCAATATACAAAGAATTCTACAAATTGATAGGAAAAAGATAACCTAACAGAAGAGTGGGCAAAATATATGAATAGAAATTACACTGAAGAAACAAAAATAGCCAATAAACATTTGAAACTATATGTAGTTTCAGTATTCATCAGGTAAATGCAAAGGAAAAGAGATCACCCATCAGATTGGCGAAATTTTTGAAAATTAATAATATTCAGTGTCAGCATATTGGAGAAAGAACACTTTCTATACTGTTGATAGAACATTTTTGGAGAATAGTTTGTATATTTTTTAATGGATGATTGTAGGTTTCTAATTACTATGGTATTTATATTCCATTGAGTATATTTTGTTAAAGATGTAATAATTTTATTTTAAAATGTCAGAATTTCTAATAAAGTTATATTCTTTGCAAAAAAAAAATAAATGTTTGGTAGAATTCAGCTGTGAAGCTATCTGGTCCTGGATTTATGGGGTTTTATTATTAATTAATTACTCAATTATTTATTTATTTATTTATTATTTTAAGTAGGTTCCACACACATGGGGCTTGAACTCACTAACCCGAGATCCAGAGACATGTGCTGTACTGACTGAACCAGTCAGGTGCCCCTGGTCCTGGACTTACGTTTGTTGGGAGGTTTTTTTTTTAAGATTTTATTTATTTGATTTTTTAAAAAATTTTATTATGTTATGTTAGTCACCATACAATACATCATTAGTTTTTGATGTGGTGATCCACGATCCGTTGTTTTCGTATAACACCCAGTGCTCCATGCAGTACGTGCCCTCCTTAATACCCATCACCGGGCTC
>NW_027689102.1:0-362 GCF_054177405.1 Leptonychotes weddellii | reverse complement strand
ATGGTCTCTTCTGCTCTGACTTGCGGAAGAGGTGCAGAAAGCCACCAGGGAAAGGCGCCAGAGAACAAAAACCCCAAAGACTGATTCCCACTGAACCCATCCCCCGCCACAGGGGCGCAGGGCAACTCCGCCCAAACAGGGTTGCCTGAGTAACAGCACGGCAGGCCCCTCCCACAGAAGACAGGCTGGGAAAACAAGACGCCCCCAACCCTAAGGTCCCTAGAAAACAGGTGCACCTTCCTTGGGTTCTGATCAATAATTTGGATTCTATACATTCCCTCAAACACCCATCAACAGAATGACTAGGAGGAGGAACCCCCAAAATAGAAAAGGCTCAGAGATTATGACTTATGCTGCAGATT
>NW_027689101.1:0-362 GCF_054177405.1 Leptonychotes weddellii | reverse complement strand
GGCTTGTGCCCTTCTGAGACATTGGGCAGCATTAGCACAGACAGAATGGGCACCTTCTGTGGGTGTTTTTTTATTCAGTAGTAATCACACGTAGGATATGGAACTCTTGGCAGAAAAATGGTAGAGGAGATATTGGTACAAGGGAGATATTCCTGGAGGAAATATCTTTGTGATCTTTCTAACCCTTAGAGTTTATACATTTTTAGATTAGAATATACCCAACCGCAGACATTTTATTAAAAAGTCACCATTTCTTCTTCTTTTTCTCCTTCCCTTCTATGCTTTCTTCCTTAAGAAGAATTAGATTACTGTGCCATGAGCTGGAACATTAGATAAATGCGCTGTTGCCATCTCTTCCACTT
>NW_027689100.1:0-362 GCF_054177405.1 Leptonychotes weddellii | reverse complement strand
TCTTGAATTTATTTTTTAGTATGGTGTGAGAAAATGATCTAGTATTTCCTTCTCCAAAGGTGGTACAATTTTCTCAGTACTAATTATTGACTATTCTTTTCTTAAAAAAAGATGTTATTTATTAGAGGAGAGAGCGAGTGAGCGAACATGAACAGGGGGAGGGCAAAAGTAGAGGAAGAGGGAGAAGTGGACTCCCCACTGAGTGCAGAGCCCAGTACAGGGCTTAATCCCAGGACCCTGGGATCAGGACCTGAGTGGAAGTCAGTCACTTAACCGCTTAACTGACTGAGCCACCCAGGTACCATGTTGACTAATATTCTTTTTTTTTTAATAAAGATTTTATTTATTTATTTGACAGAGAG
>NW_027689099.1:0-362 GCF_054177405.1 Leptonychotes weddellii | reverse complement strand
TTTATTTATTTGAGAGAGAGAGAATGAGAGACAGAGAGCATGAGAGGGAGGAGGGTCAGAGGGAGAAGCAGACTCCCTGCCGAGCAGGGAGCCCGATGTGGGACTCGATCCCGGGACTCCAGGATCATGACCTGAGCCGAAGGCAGTCGCTTAACCAACTGAGCCACCCAGGCGCCCCGAAACTAAATATTTTATTATAAAAGTAGAACATGACAAAATGAACACATAGAAGAACTTGGCTAAAAATAAAATTAATAGTCTGGAATAAAATGTCATGATTTCTTAGAATTTGTAGCAAAATGATACATAGAGTATAAGATAAGAATCAATCCAGGGCGCCTGAGTGGCTCAGCTGATTAAGC
>NW_027689098.1:0-362 GCF_054177405.1 Leptonychotes weddellii | reverse complement strand
TGTACTGGACTGTGAAGAAACACAATTCTGCTATTAAATTATATCTAAAAAATAACTTCTACCTATCTCAATGCCCTTAGGGAAGCTGGTGGTAAATGTACCCATTTTCCAATTAAATTGTTCTTCCATTATTGCTTTTATAATAATGTAGTAGGGTATAAGAGTGGTCAAATAGTTCATTCTTTTTATGGCGTTGCTTTTCCACTAAAGTGGCTCTAAGAAAGTGGCCAGGACTCTTCTGATTTCTTGGTTTTTAGGTCTCCAATTCAGTATTATTTGTCCCTGTTTACATAGTTATCAAACAACTTTTCATTTATTCTATATACCAAGAATTTTGTTTTCCTCTTGTTTGAGTTTTTTCC
>NW_027689097.1:0-362 GCF_054177405.1 Leptonychotes weddellii | reverse complement strand
TTCCCAGTGCCCCCAGAACATAGTTCCTGGCAAGGCTGTAGAGCTGGGAGATGAAGCTGTACTGACCAGCCTGAAGCACACATACCTGACAGTGGCCTCCATCCAAGGCAGTTAGCAGGACCGGTCCCTCCTAAAGAGGGAGGGGGTGTGCTTCACCTTGCTGTTTCTGATTGCTCCTCCCACTGGCTGAACAGAATCATGGCAGTGCTGTTGACCATATCAAGGTGCGCTAGTCCCTCTGGGCTGCTAGGACAAAACACCAGACGCTGGCTGGCGTGTAGACGACAGGAATTTACTTCTCACGGTTCTAGAGGCTGCAAGTCCAAGATGAAGGCACTGGCAAGTTTGCTGTCTGCTGAGCT
>NW_027689096.1:0-362 GCF_054177405.1 Leptonychotes weddellii | reverse complement strand
CGAGTCTGCCCCTGCAGCGGGAAAGCATAAATGATTAGCATGGCTGTGTTCCAATAAAATGTTACTTATAGAAACCGACAGTAGCCCAACCCCTGCTCTAATAGAGCAGAGCCCACAGTTCCAAAGTATTAAAATGCAGCACCAGTTCAACAATTTCCAGTGCTCAGCTGACTGCCTGAGAATCATCTGGAAAGCATGTTAAACAATGTCCAGGACCTACCCCAGCCCTACAGACCTACAATCTCTGAGGTGGGGGGGCCAGGGTACCCCTCTGAACACCCTCCCTGGGTGACTCTTTTTTTTTTTTTTTTAAAGATTTTATTTATTTATTTGAGAGAGAGAGCACATGAGAGGGGGGAGGG
>NW_027689095.1:0-362 GCF_054177405.1 Leptonychotes weddellii | reverse complement strand
GGTGAGTTGAAAAATACCAGTAGACTCTAAACCACGAATTACGCCCCCTAATCCTATACTGTTCTTTCCCTAAAAAGGTGAGGGAATGGAGAACTTTGTTTGCAGGAGAAACAGTCATGCTTTTAGTATTTGCAGAGCTCCACTTGGGACACTTGCATTGGGAGCGAGCTTGGACCTAACCGATGGTCTAGTTGCGTCTCTTCTTCCAGGTGATTTGTCGTAAGATTGCACAACCAGAAGTTAGTTTGAGAAGTGACCAAAGCCTGCCTCGCCCAGGGCTGGTTAGCTTTGATTCTACCCTACCAGGATGAAGAGCCAGATGTTTTGGAAACATGATGTTTCCAAAATATATTTTTGTTTCT
>NW_027689094.1:0-362 GCF_054177405.1 Leptonychotes weddellii | reverse complement strand
TAGAGAGGTTACTGTTGTTATTCATTATTATTACTATTACTATTTTAAGCATTTCACTTTGTTCACGAGCAGGTAATTTTCAACCTACTGTTTTCCTGAGGACATGGACCCTTTAAGGATTCTGGTCCTCCTCCTGTTTGGTGGGCTGAGTCTATTATCCCCCAAACTCCAAGTTCATTCCAAAACTCTGCCCCCCCCCCATTAGAGCATTTAGCTGGAAGCAGCCACAGCTTCCTCTCTGGTTTCTCTGGTAACTATTCATTTTGGGGTTTTAGTCGCTTTGTTTGGCCTTCGGGGATGCCCTTGGAGTTGGATGGTGTAAGTTGCTTCCTACTCTTTGCATCATGTTCTCGGCATTGCCT
>NW_027689093.1:0-362 GCF_054177405.1 Leptonychotes weddellii | reverse complement strand
TGTGGGGTGACTGCTGCTCGAGTAGGTTCCCCCGGGGCCTCGGTTTTCCCACCTGTGTTTTCTGTAGGAGAGGGCACCTTGTGGTCCAGTCTAGAGTTTCCGGCCAGACCGCCCAGCGGCTGGAGTGCAGAAGCACTGCCTTGGGGCCCAGAGCTCTCTTGGCGCTGGGCCCGAACTGCCCGTGAAGTAGATGTTCTTCCCTCCAGCCCACGTCCCTTGTCCATAAAGTACAGCTCTTTCTGCTGTAAGGTTGAGATAAGGTAATGTATATGAAGGGTAGTAGGGTTTTAAAAATTAAGCCACAAGCAGTTTCTACCTCAGGGCCTTTGCTCTTGTGATTTCTTTGGCTGTGCCACTCTTCT
>NW_027689092.1:0-6987 GCF_054177405.1 Leptonychotes weddellii | reverse complement strand
GAACTAATGATGTAATGTATGGGGATTAACATAAGAATAAAAAATAAATAAATAAACTTTAATTAAAAAAATAAAATAAAATAAAATAAAAAATAAAAAAAATGCTGGGCTTCGTAGTCTAGCCCATAATAAAAAAAAATAATAATAATAATAAAATAAAAATATTGTTTATTTCTTACTAAAAATTAATACTTTTTTATCAGAAGAATTAAAAGAAGTCATCCATAATCTTACCCCCACATATTTATGTATATTTCCTTTCAGGCTCTTTTTTTGTGAGTATATTGATCAATCATGTATATATATAGTGAGCTCTATGCCCAATGGGAGGCTTAGACTCATAACCCCAAGATCGAGAGTTGCATTCTTGCCAGCCAAGCACCCCTACTACAAATATATTTAGATATATTTATGAATAATAGTTAACTTTCATTATTATTTAATTAATATTTCTTGAATGCTTACCAAGACAAAGCACTGTTCTTAACCCTTTTTAGAGTTTGAAGTGTATGATTTTCGTAATAACCTTATGAGGTAGAAACATTGTTATTCCTATTTAACAATAAAAGAAACTGAGGAACAGAGGTAAAAAATTTGTCCAAAGTCACACAGTAGTAAGTAGGGAACTGGAATTCAAACCTCGATCTGACTGTGGAGCCTACAGTTTTAGACAATATGTACACTGTATTATATATGGTTTTGAGTGAAGGTTTTTCATTAAATATTATATTGTATTTCCCACATGATAAAAAAGAATTTACTTAACATGAAGTTTGTGTCTCATAACTTTTCATAATTTTTTTGGTCCCTGTCACCATTTGTTTACCCTAGAATCAAATAGAAGAAAATATCTGATTTAGTTTAAACCTGTATGTTTATTTGGTATGTCTATATATAAATTATATATTTATTTAATATATCAATATTTCAAAGTTCAAAAAAGAAACTGTGCTGCCCAGAGCTCCACCCCATGACTAAAAGCAAACAAACATATCTTAACAAATTTAAAAGGATAGAAGTCATATAAAGTATGCTGTCAGACCACAATGGAATTAAACTAGAACCAATAACAGAAAGATAGTTGGAAATTCCAAAATATTTGGAGATTAAACAACACACTTCCAAATAAGAAGTCAAAAAAGAAGTCTCAAGAGAAATTTAAAAAAATATTTTGAACTAAATGAAAATAAAAATATAACATCAAAATTTGTGGGATGCAGTGGAACAGTGCTTAGAGAGAAATATATAGCATTATATATATATTAGAAAAGAAAGATCTAAAATCATTAATGTAAGCTTCCACTTTAGGAAACTAAAGAAAGAAGAGGAATATAAGCCTAAGTCAAGAGGAAGGAAATAAATAATAATTGGAGCAGAAATAAATAAAATTGAAAACAGGAAAACAATAAAGAAAAGTCAATGAAACCAAAAGCTAGTTCTTTGAAAAACAATAAAAATGATAAACTTCTTGCCAGGCTAAATGAGAAAAAAAAGAGAGAAGACACAACTAATATCAGAAATGAGAGAAGAATCATTTCTACTGCACATCAAAAGGATAATAAAAAAGTATTATGAACAAACTCTATGCCCACAAAATTGATAACTTAGATGAAATGGACTAATTTCTTGAAAGATAAAAACTACTAAAACTCACAAAAGGAGAAACAGATAACCTGAATAAGCCTCTATCTAGCAATGAAATTGAATCAATAATCAGTAACATTCCAAAACAGAAAGCACCAGGCCCAGATGGGCTTACTGGTGAATTCTACTAAACATTTCAAGAAGAAATGATATCAATTCTCTAGAATCTCTTCCAGAAAATAGAAGCAGAGGAAACACTTCTTAACTCATTCTGTGAGGCCAGCTTTACCCTATTACCAAGACCAGATAAATACATTACAGGAAAGGAAAGCCCAGGACCGATTATCTCTCATGAATATAGATGCAAAAATCCTCAAGAAAATAGCAAATCAAATCCAACAATATATAAAAAGAATTATACACCACAACTAAAAGGGATTTATTCCAGGTATTACAAGGCTATTTCAATACTCAAAAACAATTAATGCAATCCATTCCATGAACAGGCTAAAGAAGAAAAACCATATGATCATATCAATAGATGCAGAAAGAACATTTGACAAAATCCAATACCTATTCAGTATAAAAATTCTCAGCAAATCAAGACTGGAGGGGAACTTCCTCAGCTTGATAAAGAACACCTACAGAAACTGACAGCTGGGATCATTCTTAATGAGAGAAAATAGATGCTTTCCTCCTATGATTGGGAACAAGGCAAGGATGTCCACTCTCACCACTGCTATTCAAAATTGTACTGGAGGAGCATCTGGCTGGCTCAGTCAGTAGAGCATGAGACTCTTGATATGTGGTTGGTGTAGAGATTACTTAAAAATAAAATCTTAAAACAAAAACAAAACTGTACTGGAAGTCCTAGCTAATACAAAAAGATAAGAAAATTAAATAAGATTGGCAAGGAAGAAATAAAACTGTCTTTGCTCACAGATGACAAGATTGTGTAGAAAACCCCAAAGAACTGACAAAACAAACAAATAAACGAACAAAACTTCCTGGGACTAGTAAGCTATGATGGCAAGATTTCAAGATGACAAGATTAATATACAAAAGTTAATCACTTTCCCAAATAGCAGCAATGAACAATTGGGATTTGAAATAAAAAAATAATACCATTTACATTAGGACTAGAAAAAAAGAGAAATACTTAGGTATTTATAACAAAATATACACAGAATCTATATGAGGAAAACTACAAAACTCTAATGAAGGAAATCAAAGATCTAAATAAATGGAGGAATAGTCCATGTTCATGGATAGAAAGTCTCAATATTGTTAAATGTCAATTCTTCCCAACTTGATCTAAGAGTTAATTTAATCCCAGTCAAAATCCTAGGAAATTATTTTGTCTAATCAACAAACTGATTCTAAATTTTATATAAAAAGCCCAAAGGCCCAAAACAGCCAACTTGATGCTGAAGAAGAACAAAGTTAGATGTCTGATACTACACAACTTTAAGACGTATGATAAAGCTATAGTAATCAAGACAGTGTGGTATGGACAAAAAATAGACAGATCAATGAAACAGAATAGAGAGCCCAGACATACACCCACACAAATAGAGTTATCTGATATTTCTGATGAAGGAGAAAAGGTAAGTCAATGGAGAAAGATAGTCTTTTCAACAAATGGTGCTGGAAAATTGGACATACACATGCAAAGAGAAAGAAAGAAAGAAAGAAAGAAAGAAAGAAAGAAAGAAAGAAAGGAATTTAGATACAGATCTTATAGCTTTCACAGAAATTAACTCAAAATGAATCATAGACCTAACTGTAAAACACAAAACTATAAAATTTCTTGAAGATAATACAGGAAAAAATCTAGGTCACCACGGGTTTAGCTATCATTTTTCAGATACAATACCAAAAACACAACCCATGAAACAAAAAATTGATCAATGGGCTTAATTAAAATAAGAAATTTCATTTCTGTGAAAGACAATGTTCAGAGAATGAAAATACAAGCCATAGAATGGGAGAAAATATTTGCCAGCCATATGTCTGATAAAGACCTTGAATACAAAATATACAAAGAACTCTTAAAACCCAACAATAAGGAAAGAAATAATCTGGTTAAAAATTGGGCAAAATATCTTAACAGACACCTCACTAAAGAAGATATACAGATGGCAAATAAGTATATGAAAAGATATTCAACATCATATTAATGCATCATAACTAATGCAAGAAGTTAATGATAGAGGATATTGTGTAGGAATGAATATAGGAAGGGGGTATATGCAAACTCTCTGTACTGTCTGATTGATTTTTTCTGTAAATCTAAAACTGTCCTAAAAAATAAAGCTTATTAACTAAAAAACATAAAAGTCTGAGAGTAACAAAAACAAATAAAAAAAGAATATAGGGGGAGGGAGGGCTTACCTTACTAAACGTGGCTGAGACAAACTAGGTTCACACTCAATATCCAGCAACTAAAAGGCTTCATTTCTCTGCTTCCCTTATAGATACAGGTATAAATAAACTTTTTAGTTGGGACTTCCAGAAAAGCCCCTAAAAATGAAATCAAACAGCTGGCATGTACCCTTGTGGCCCCTTCTCACTCTGTTTCCTGCCCGGAAAAAAGGGATATATGGCTGGAGCTTCAGCAGCTATCCTGGAGAACAAGGAGATCCTGAGATTGAAAGCCACTGCTGAGAATGGCTGAGCAGAATAATGGAAGAAGTCTGGGTTCTTGATGAGCATAGTGCTACTATGAGAACACTGGCCTTATTATACCAGACTTCTTTTAAGTGATAGAAGTAAACTTATTTCTTGTTTAAGCTTCTATTATTTGCTATCCATGTTACTAGCTAAACACAATTTCTACCAGATAATAAAACTTACTGTAATGCTATTATGATAAAACCATATATATAGCATAAGAATAAATGATACAAGTGGAATAATAATAATAATAAAGAGTCCAGAAACAAATTCAAACAAGGACTTAATATAAACAAAGATAACATTTCATTTAGAGGGAGAAAGATGGCTTACTTAATATATGGTCTTGGCAGAACTGACTATCCATCTGGAAGAAAATATGATGATAATTCTACCCCACATCATATGCAAAAATAAACTCCAGATGGACTAAAAGTCTAAATGTGAAAAATAAAAATATTAGATAGAAATGTAAGGAATTATTTTTAAAATTATAAAGGAAAGAAGACTTTCTGGTGCAAAAGATAAAACTTAGAAACCCTAAGGGTCACCACCTAAAAGGGAGAGAAAGAGAGAATCTTAAGCAGGCTCCACACTCAGCACAGAGCCTGAAGCAGGGCTCGATTTCACAACCCTGAGATCATGACCTGAGGGGAAATCAAGAGTCGGGTACTTAACCTACTGAGCTACCCAGGTGCCCCGTCATACGTCATCTCTTAAAAATGAACATGTTTTTGTATAGCAAAAGAAACCATAAACAAAGTCAAAAGACTAAATACTTAAAAATATACATGACAAAGGATGAATGTTGCTAATATACCTTAACTCCAGGCGCCTGGGTGGCTCAGTCCATTGGGCGTCTGCCTTCAGCTCAGGTCATGATCCCAGGGTCCTGGGATCAAGCCCCGCATCGGGCTCCCTGCTCCATGAGAAGCCTGCTTCTCCCTCTCCCGCTCCCCCTGCTTATGTTCCCTCTCTTGCTGTGTCTCTCTCTGTCAAATAAATAAAAAAATCTTAAAAAAAATATATATATACCTTAACACCTACAAACCAAAAAAAAAAGACAATTAAAACTTGACAAAGCATATTAACAGGTACTTCCTGAAAAAAGGTGTAAATCATCAGTGATATGAAAAAATTCTTAACCTCACTGGTATTCAAGGAAATGCAAATTAGCACAATAAAAGTATGGCATTTTCATCCATCATATTAGCAAAAATAAAAAAATATTGGTGAGACTACCCATATTGAGTATGGAATGTGAATTTCTACAGCATCTCCAGAAAGTATTATAATAATATGTATTAACAATCCACATATTCCTTAATTCAGAAATACTACTTCTTGTAATATATTCTACAGAAAAAATAATACCAGTACATAAAGAAATATGTTTTTTATGTAAAAATGTTCAAGAAAATTTATTGTGGCATGACTTTGTAGGGGCAAAAAGATGTACCTAAAGAAAAAGAACTTAAAGTGAACCTCCATCAGTAGAGGAGAGTTGATATAGTATGGTGCTATTGGGTATTATGCAACTTTAAAAAAATGAATACATATATATGCATTGACCTAGACATATGTCTGGACCAATGGACTTTTTTATTTCTTTTTTTTTTTTGTAAAGATTTTATTTATTTATTTGTCAGAGAGAGAGAGAGAGCACAAGCAGGGGGAGCGGCAGGCAGAGGGAGAAGCAGGCTCCCCGCTGAGCAAGGAGTCCGATGCAGGACTCCATCCCAGGACCCTGAGATCATGACCCAAGCCGAAGGCAGTCGCTTAACTGACTGAGCCACCCAGGCATCCCAGGACTTTTTTATTTCTTAAATGTCCGCTTGAGGACTGTGTTTACCTAAGCAACAGAGGAAACAATTCTTATTTTTATTATTTATTTATTTATTTATTTATTTTGGATATGCAACATTATGATTTATTACCTATATCGATTTGACATGAAGTAATGGAGGGAACAGAGTTCAGCAGAATTCAGATGTTCTTTCAACATTCTGGCTCACTTGACCCTCTTTTCTATAACCTATGTTCCTCCTTGTACTTGTCTGGATCGTGCTCTGGCACAAACGTCTCCCTAAATTTTCCCTACCTGCCTGTAGGCTGGATCCAGTCAGACCATGTGTGGCCTCTGAGGTAGTTTCTATTTTTCAAATTTGGGGCTTTCCCCCCTCATTAAAGCATCTTAACAGAAAAATGGAAGTCTCATTGCCAAAATATCATGAGAGGGTTACACCCTTTAGAGCACGTTGGTCTCAGTTGTGTGGTAACGTTCCTTTTGTTCAACCTCCAGCTACAGTCTTGGCGCCCTGCATTTTTGTGCTTATAGAAGTAGAAACATTCTGGGCGCCTGGGTGGCTCAGTTGGTTGGGCGACTGCCTTCGGCTCAGGTCATGATCCTGGAGTCCCGGGATCGAGTCCCGCATCGGGCTCCCTGCTCGGCAGGGAGTCTGCTTCTCCCTCTGACCCTCCCCCCTCTCATGTGCTCTCTCTCTCTCTCTCATTCTGTCTCAAATAAATAAATAAAATCTTAAAAAAAAAAAAAAAGCAGTTTAGCCAAAAGGCACTTTACTGCACTGCTGTAAGGTACTGTAGGAGTGGGGCACCTGGGTGGCTCAGTCGTTAAGCGTCTGCGTTAGGCTCAGGTTATGATCCCAGGGTCCTGGGATCGAGCCCCGCATCGGGCTCCCTGCTCAGCAGGGGGCCAGCTTCTCCCTC
>NW_027689091.1:0-14614 GCF_054177405.1 Leptonychotes weddellii | reverse complement strand
GGGGCCCGACTGTGCCGCGGATCCCAGTTTATGGCAACCCCGAGCTGGGAGCCCGCTCCTCGGCTCCGTCTCTGCAGCCGGCTTCCCCGCTCTGATACCTGGGAGCTCTGCCGCACTCAGGCACCCCTGGTCTTTCTGTGACCCCGAGGGTCCTGAGACCACACTGTCCCGGAGGGTTCCACCCCCCGCTTAGCCACCGGAGCGACGTCCCTCAGTGGAGCAGACTTCTAAAAGTTCTGATTTTGTGCTCCGCAGCTCTATCACTTGCCAGAAGCGGCTGACGGAGGCCCTTCCCCCGCCATTTATCCTCCCGAATATCGCCTCGGATTCACTTCTCCACACGTCCTACCTTCCAGAAAGTGGTCACTTTTCTGTTCAGAGAGTTGTTGCTATTCTTCTCTTCGATCTCCTGTTAAGTTCGTAGGTGTTCAGAATGGTTTGATCCCTATCCAGCTGAATTCCTGAGACCAGACGAAATCCAGGTCTCCTACTCCTCCGCCATCTTGCTCTGCCCTACTATAAGGAATTTACCTTTGTAGAGTAGACCAGAGGTGAGGAACTAAGAGGAACGATTACTATATTTCATAAGCCCTCTAGCATTTTCAGTATTTGATTCTTTTTTGTATTTCTTGGATCAAAATTTAAATTATTTCAGAAGAAGATAACCCCAGAACTAGAGCTATCACAGCCTTACAACCCTTAGCCATTGGAAAGGCAGCTTAAATAGCAACAAGGCGTTTCATAAGAAGCTGGCAGGGTCAATTCAAATTTCTCATCCCAACCAGTTTCACCCTGTCCTGGGTATTCTTCCTGGAAGAACATGTAGCTTAGCCTCATTTAGACTCACTTTGTAAACCCTGCTGTCTGCCTGGGCAATCACATTGAGCTATGGATTAAACCTGGTGCCCTGTCACATGCTCCCACCACTGAGACCCTGTTGCAGTTTCCAATGCCACTGGGAGACACTGAATGCTAAGAAAGGTGACTGTGGAAAGCCATAAGTCAAAATCTGTGTGGATACTCTCAGACTTAAAGGGGGGAAATAGTCATCTTAGGGAAATCCAACTAAAATGCCTAGCAGCATATTAATTGCTCAAAGCTTTTTAGGAATAACTAAAATTTTGTGTGCTAACACCTTCTCTGTAATGGCTTAAAGGCTCTTCCCTGGGTCTTTATAAAGCACCTGGTCTGCTAGTCTACCTATCTCAATAACTCTCAAATAGAATTAAATTACACACAAAGAAGAATAGTCTGATCTCTGCAACAAAAATCAACTAGAAATTTTTGTTTATATTATTCAAGTTAAATCAGAAGTTTAGGTGATTTTTGTTTGTTAATGAACTTAATATCATGCAAATAGGGGCACATTGCCCAGCACTCTTCTTCCAAGGCGTGCTGGAGACAGGAACAGTAGCAGATAGGAGGGTAGCCCCATGAGCTGCTGCTTTCTATGTCAGCGCAAGAGCTCTAGAAGGGTTGATTTCAGAGCCTGGGAAAGATCTCAGTGCAGTGAGTGAGGTCCTTACACTACATGAATAGAGAAGCACCAGCCCTCCGCTGATATGATCAGGGCTGGGATAAAATGACAATATATTATGGCATATAATATAACATCGGCTCCAGTCTTATCTGTTAGCTCAGCACTGGCTTGTGGGTGCTCAGCCTCCTGTCATGATCAAGGGTCTACTCTCTAAACCTGTACGTACCAAGCTGGTGACAGAATTTATCAGTGTTAGGAAAATGCTCTTCTCCCTCATTTTTTCTTGCTTCTATCCTCATGCAAAGATCTAGGTCTTGCCGTTCACCCGCACTGATTTAGTTCTGGCCCATAGCTGACTTCCATGGAACTTTGCTGGTCCACAGTCACACTCTAGAAGTTTTTGTGTGGGGCCTCAGTCTTAGATGTATTAGCCCTTACTTCTCATTTACTAGATTAATTTATTCATTCCACACTGTTTAAGTATTTTAAATGTGAATATAGAGATGAAAACCACATTACACTGTTTTCAATGAGTTCTCAGTCTGGCGGGGGACAGGCTTTAAACAATAGGGTATCTGTGTGTCTAACAGAACAATGTGTGGGATAATTAGAGTCAGAGGAGGGCTAAAGAACCTGGATGGAGAGGGGTCAGAGAAGACTTGCTGAACTGTTGATGTGTTTAAAACTAAATTCTAAAGAATTCTAGAGAGAAGGACAGAATGTGAAAAGTTAGAAAGGAGATTATGGCCAATTTGAAGATGTGAGAGTAATTTGGGTTGTCCAGAACATGGCACACTGCTGGGAGAGAAAAAATTTAGAGCATGACAAGCTTTTGTATACTGTACTTCAGAGTACATCCAGGGTGGGACTATTTCTCGCCCCCTCCACTGCTACCACCTGGGCCAACCAGTTACCATCTCTTGACTGGATTCTCATGAAAGCCTCCCATTGGTCTCCCCAATTCCCCCCTCACCTCCCCTTCAGACTGTTCCCACTCAGCAACCAGAATGACTCTGCTAGAACTTAGATGTGATGATGTAACTCCCCTGTTAAAATCATTTGATGGTCTCCAATCACACCAACCAAAGCCCTTCAGGGGCCCACAAGGTCACATAGCCTTGACCCCCTTTATGACTCTATGACCTCTATAACCTCTTTTCCTACTACTTGCTCCTAAACTTTACACCAGGCACACTCTTGACAGAGACTTTTCCCTTGTTGGTTCCTTTATCTGGACTGCTCTTCTGCCAAATATTTCTTCCCTTCCCTTCAAATCTTTACTCAAATACCACCTTCTGAGCACCCTATAGAATACTGAAACCCCAACGGTCTCTATTTTCTTTCCCTCTTTAATTTTGTTTATAACTCTATTGTCTATGAATACACTACATAACATATTACTTGCTTGTTTTTCATCTATGCCCCACCCCTCAGTCCTAGACTATAAGCTTCAGTGGGTAGGAGTATTTTTCTGGCTGTGACCATTACTGTATTATCTCCAGTGTCTAGAATGGCATCTGGGGCATAGTAGGTGCTCCGTAGATATTTATTAAATGAACAAACATCTAGGAAATAAAATCAGTGGGACTTGGTGATTGATTAAACATTAGAATTAGAAAAAGGAAAGGATGCCGTACAGGTTTCCAGTGTGTATGACTGGGCAGATGATGATACCATCCAGTAAGAGAGAAATCAGAGGGAAATGTAATTAGTTCTACTTTTGGCAGATTGACTTGGAGGTGCAAGTGGACCATTTGTGCCGGTGATCTATTTATGGTCTCTGAGTCCCCACATTCACCCTTCTTTGCTTTTGTACTAGAGTCTGACCCTACAGACATTGCTCCTTTGCCAGCTGGTTTGATGTTAGGTTTTACCAACACAGAGCCCTGGAGGGACACTATGAGGCAGCAGGAATGACTCCCTTCCTATCTCCAATTGGCTTTTATTTGAGTATGGCAGCCAGTAAATCAGCAGGTAGAAGGCGCAGGGGTGTTCACCTCAGAAACCCTTCTCAGACCAGCTCCAGCCCTGTCCCCTCTGGCAAGTTTTTCCCTAGAAGGCAGCTCTTCAAAATTCTTAATTTCTTACATTTTCACTCTTCCACAGCCCTAGAGGTACCAGTTGTTTTCTGTATTTACTGTTTTCGTACCCTTAGGGTCTTCTTCTATTGCTCCTCTTAGTAGTTAATCACCTTTTACTAGTTAACACTTCTTCATAGTAAATGTTCTCTATTTAAATTACTCATGTATTTTCTATCCCCTAACTGGACCCTCCCCTGTACAACATTCAAGTCGAGATGCATGTTAAGGAGCTGTGAATTTAAATTTAAAGAGAGATTTAAAATAGGAGATTCACATTTGGAAGTCTCCAGAATATTGCTGGTGTTTAAACCAAAGATTGGAGGATTAACCATATTTTATTAATCATAAAAACATAAGGGGGTTAAAAAAAAAAACCCACAACAACAAAAAACAAAAAACCATAAGGGGGCTAAGGAGGGAGTCTTGGGACACCATTATTTGGGGAGACAGGAAAGAGCCAAAACTGGAAATTGGGGGAGTGGGAAAAGTAAGGTGGGGAATTGAGAAGATGCTGAGAAGGATTTGTCTCAGAGGTAAAAAGAAAACCAGGAGAAGCCAGAGGCAGAGAGAATTTTGAAGAGGGTTTGCTCAATAACGCAAATGCTACAGGAAACTCAATTAGGTTAACTGGAAACTTAAAATGAAGTTAGGAGTAATCTTTTCAAGAGTAATTTTAGTACTGTGGTTTGAGAAGTCAGTAAGAAGACAGGAAGTAGGCATGACAAATGTAAACCATTGTTTTGCTAAACTTGAAAGATTAGGCTGCTAGAGAGGTGGCTTGCTGGCACAGTGGTTCCACAAAATCGTTGTCACAGAGTGCATCTGGCTTTCTGCTTCCTTGTCCTTTGAATGTTGCTTTCTAAGTCATGGTTATAACATGGCCACTGCAGCCATAGATTTCACATTCACAGTCCAGGAAAGAAGCGGTAAAAGAAGAAGAACATCAACACTTCAGCTTTGCCTAGCTGGAAAAAAATTATAGCACTTGGCCACCTCTAGCTATAAGAGAGACTGAAAAAAATCAAGTTTTTGCCTCTGATTACCTGTATCACAGGGTCAGGCAAGAAAGAGAGAGGAGTTGAAAGTAGAGATTAGGACAGCTACCTTTGAGGGTCTGTCAGAGTCCTAACGAAGCAAGAGAGCTTAAGAAAAGGGGACAGTTTAGTTATGTGTCTGAAGGGAACTAAAATAAGAAGTCACAAAGGAAAGCCATGCAAATCTGCCCCTGGTTGGCAAAGAAGACAAAGCTGACATTGGGAGTTTTGAATTTATAGGGGCACCCATCCACAACCTGGGGGCAATTTTAACAGAAAATTACATCAGTAAGAAGATGATTAATTTCATCAGAGTGGAAAGGTTTGTAGAGTAGGTGGTAAGGGAGTCACAGATATGTGCAAAACTGTGTTATGAGGAACCATGGGCTCTTTCTAAAGAAGGAAGGGAAGCCAGAATGGGGCTGATAGTTTGGGAGTTAAAGGAAGGATATAGAGACTGGAGGACTTGATGGGATCAGTAAGGGACAGAAAAACCTGGAAGGGTAAGAGTTTGTGAACAGAATATAAATGGGGACTTGAGAGGTAGAGCCAGGGCAGTTCTGGATGATGACAGAGAGATTGAAGTCAAGTGTAGATGACAGCCATGGTATTAAGTTAAGGACCCATGAGGGTGCATATCAGAATGATCATCTGCATGAGCACTGCCCAGGATTCAAGACTCAGCGTATTGCATCAAGAACCAAATTGGTAGATGTTTTTGGGGTGTGTGGCCAGGACACGAATGGATAACAGCCCAGAAGGGGGTGGAGAGCCATATATATGGACTGTGTCTCCTGAAAGGAGACTTTATCCAAAGATGGCAAATCTTATTAAACTTATGAAAGACCGATAATGAAATGTAGCTAAAATTTTAACCCTACCAAAGAAAAATGTTAAAATATGGGTATAAAAATCTATATCAGGGCCCATTTATTTCTCTTTTGTATTTCCAATCATCTAAATGCTCCTTGTACAAATATAAAATCAATTCTCCTTTACTCATTCATTTATCAAATATATTTGTGCTTCTACTACATAGAAGACACTACAGAAGGACAAGACGCAAGAGGAAAGAGACACTGGACTGGCCTTTCTGAGGCCTGAGGGTTAGAATTGGCCTGCTTTTACTGACTTGCAGGGTTTGTGTATATTTCAGTTTCTTTGGGCCTCAGTTTATACTTCATGTAAATTGAGCTGTTTTAGGTTAAATTAATTATCTCTCAGGTCCTTCCGCCCTAACATTCTTTTCCGATGTTGGTTTTATATCTATCCATTACACTATTATCAGTCTCCTGCTGCTCATGTAAATCATTAGAGAGTAAACAACAATAACAACAAAAGTATGAGAAGTCAAGGGCAAAGTTTTGTTTTAATTTAGCAGCTCTAGGATATAACACTGGCTAAACTTAATTGTCTTACATTAAACCAATTCAAAAACTTTGGTGTTCAGTATAAAACATAGTCAGACATACCCACAGGCTTTATTTAGCTCTGTTACATGTGTTTCAGCCCCCTGACTAGCTGACCATGTACTTCATTCACCATCCCACCATAGTTACTACAGTGGGGCTATAGTGGCTATTTAATAAACCTGTGGACTGGTGAGAGTTGTCTATATCTGTTGTTTAAATTAGGAAAACATTCTTTGCAGTGTAAATTTGATGGTGAAATATACAAAATGGTTTCAATTATAATTCCATGTTCACATGTTCATAACTCGATGAAAAAAATGTCTTTGGGGTTGAAACTTTCCATTCCATGTTATATCTCCACCCAACTATAGTTATTTTTTCTCTTCTGGAAAATTTGAGGAAATCCGTATGATCACTTATGAATGTGGAAAAAATGCATTCTTTCAAATGTTTAATTAAATAAAAGGATCAACAATTGCAAAATCTTTAATATAAACCTACCATTCATACTTATAAAAACCAAAATATAAATATAGAGCAGGCCTCAAAAAGGAGATCACATTTTTACCCATTTGGAGAAAATCCTAATTTTGAATGCTTGCTAATTTGAAGCTTAGAAAAAGCTGGATTATGGGGCGCCTGGGTGGCTCAGTTGGTTAGGCGACTGCCTTCGGCTCAGGTCATGATCCTGGAGTCCCGGGATCGAGTCCCACATCGGGCTCCCTGCTCGGCGGGGAGTCTGCTTCTCCCTCTGACCCTCCTCCCTCTCATGCTCTCTGTCTCTCATTCTCTCTCTCAAAATAAATAAATAAAATCTTTAAAAAAAAAAAAAAAGAAAAAAAGAAAAAGCTGGATTATGCAAGCACAATAGTAATTTTCATGTTAAAAGTGGTACATTCAATATAACTTTATGATATGATTATTAATTTTTGCTGAATGATACATGAATGGGTCAAGGAACAGAACTGAGAGTAGAGATTGTTTCCTGAATTCTCATTTTTCTGTAAACAGTGTGTGCTCAATAAATGCTTATTTATCAGATGAAATGTGCAAAATATGGCAAATGATTTTTTTAGAGCTTAAAGTTAATTTAACCTTCAGAGGTGGCTTTTTACCATATTATCACAACAATTTACTTTGGAAATTTAAAAAGGCATCCTCCTTGGTCATTGAGTTGCCTATAACATTTTCCCTGTAAACAAAGCAGTTATTTAGGAATATTATGACAGTCAAACCTTTTTAGCATTTCTTAAACCAGCTCTTCCTGGGTTTCCTCCTTACTACAAATTGTCCAGTGGCCAAAAAGGATCAATATGGGTAGCAATCCCTACCCAAGCAGCTCTATTGGGAATGCAAAATGGTACAGCTACTTTGGAAGGCAGTTTGGTAGTTTCCCCCAAAACTAAACATATTTTCACCATATTATCCAGCAATCATGCTCTTTGGTATTTACCCAAAAAGAGTCAAGAACATACCCACACAAAAACCTGTACACGATGTTTAGAGCAGCTGTTTTCTTAACTGCCAAAACTTGGAAGCACCTAAAATATCCTTGAGTAAGTAAATGAATAAATCAGCTGTGATACATCCAAATAACAGACTATTATTCAGCACTAAAAAAAAAAAAAAAAAAAAGTGAGTTACCAAGCCATGAGAAGACATGGAGGAATCTTAAATGCATATTACTAAGTGAAAGAAGTCAACCTGAAAAGTTTATATATTGTGTGATTCCAACAATATGTCATTCTGAGAAAGGCTATGGAGACAATGAAAAGATCGTTGGTTGCCATGGGTGGGGGAAGGGGGGAGCTAAATAGGCCAAGCACAGAAGATTTTTAGGGCAGTGAAACTATTCTGTATGATCCTATAACAGTGGATACAGTCCATCATACATATGTCAAAATCCACAGAATGTGCAACACCAATAGTAAACTCTAAAGTAAATTTTGGACTTTTGGTGATGATATATATGTCAGTGTATTGCAACAAATATACCACTGAAGTATAGAATATTTATAGTTGTAGAAGCTGTGAATGCTTGGGGGCAGGGAGTATATGAGCTCTCTTTATACTTTTGGCTCAATTTTGCTGTGAACTTAAAGCTGCTCTAAAAAATTAAAGTCTATTTAAAAACTAGAAAGACTTTAATGTTGAATTTTATAAGTAAAGTCAGCAAACTTCTGTGTTGTAAAAACATTGGGGAAAAGTGCTCAGGTTAGCTGAGAAGTCAGCTTGTCCACTTTTGCAGGTGGTAATCTGGTTAGTGTGATATTCTGGTTCATAGAAATAGAGCTGCTCTGTTTGGGGGGGATTTGGGAAAGGGGAGAATTACTTTTAAATGTCAGAAAGATGAAAGTCTAGTATGTGTTGATATTTGTTTTTTTTGTTTTACCTTTTGGGCTTTAAATGCAGACAAGAAATAGAATGCCTTTCCAGAGAAACCAATAGAGAAGAATGTTGCAAGAAAGGAAGGGCTCTCAGTCAAATGAGGTATACTTGTCTCTATATTGATTAGAAAGTTATTGATCACCTCAGAGCCAACAGTTCTAAGATAATAGTGGGAATCACAAAGCAAAATGGGGTGTTTTGAGAATGAATTTGAAGAACAAGAAGTAAAACCAATGAGAAGAGAGATAGTCTTTCATCTCTATTTTTAAATTGCAAAATACATCATACATATTCAGAGGAGGGTATCTAACGTAGGTGAATTATTAAAAGCAAACACCCTTGTACTCAGTCTAAAAAATAGAGCATGATCAATGTCTTTGAATCCCACCCCAATGCACCTCCTTGAATACACTTGCTTGTCTCCGTAAGAGGTAACTCTGAGAAACAAACTGGGGGTTCTAGAGGGGAGTGGGGTGGGGGGATGGGTTAGCCTGGTGAAAGGTATTAAGGAGGGCACATACTGAATGGAGCACTGGGTGTTATACGCAAACAATGAATCATGGAGCACTACATCAAAAACTAATGATGTAATGTATAGTGATTAACATAACATAATAAAAAAAAATCCTAAAAAAAAAAAAAGAGGTAAGCAATAACAGAATATTGAGTTAATCAACCCCTTGCTTTTTAAAATACTTTTATACTTCATGTATACCCCTAAACAATGTCTTAATTTATTTTGCCTATTTTTAAAGTTTATATAGGTAGAACCATAAATTACCTACTCTTCTGAAAATTTCTTTTTTAATTCAGTCATGTTATATTTGAGATTGCTTTGGCTAACTCCAGTGGGAGATTTCTAGTAGGCAGTATGAATCTGAAGATCAGCAACAGAAATCATCATGAAAGATATTAAAGGATACAGAGGCCAGTATATTAAGCAATAAAAAAAAAATAGCAAATTTTAGGGATGGAGAGAATTCCAACTCAATACAGTAAAGACATTGTATATTGAGAAAGTTTTCAAGTTATACAAGAATGGTGTGTAGTCTCAGATTGGGCCATTGGTTACAAGTGGTTTTCTATTTTATGTAATATTTCAAGATTACAAACAGGGTATTCATGTGTTATATGTATAATTTAAGTTGGGAAATCAGAAAAACTCCTTAGACTAGATACAATAGCTGAGAGCATGGAACAACATGAGTATTTGATGCAGGGGAAAAAGGCAATCAAAATCTTTAGGAAACACAAGCAAACAAGTATTATGCAAGAACATCATCAGCCAATATGAAAAACATCAAACATGGCATGATTTTAGGAGAAGGTAGAGTTAACAAGAAAGACTATTTAAACTTGAAGCTCAGAACATTCTTCTTTGAGTGGCCCTTTGATTGTTGCATCAGACCAGTCCTTGGCCCAGAAGTGAAAATTTGTATATACTCATAATAATATAATTTCTGTTAATTGGTTTTTAGCTTTCACACTCAACTCCAGATAATGCACAAAAAGCTTAGTTGTAGTTGCAACACAAAATATTAATGCTTACACCTTCTCAATATAAAAGTGAAAAAGTGTCTGACAAAAAGCATGAATGGGTGCTAATATTATCATCTTAAAATGAAAATCAATTAAACAATGAATGAATATTTATGTAGATTATGTTTAGAATTATAAAGGTGATCAAAAGAAGAACTCAAAATGATGATACCTTAGAAGGTGGGTATAAGAGAAAGGGAAGGAAGTATAAATTATTTAACTATTTTTCATATTGAGGAGTCAGAAATGGAGAAAAGGCAGATTATCTGGAGCTATGAAAGTGACCAGCATAAGAAACAAAAGTAGAAACAATGTTATTTATTTTTTATAAGTTTAATTTAAATCCAGTATAGTTAAGACAGTGTAATATTAGTTTCCAGTGTACAACATAGTGATTCAGCATTTCCATACATCACCCAGTGCTCATCACAAGTGCCCTCCTTCATCCCCATCACCTAGTTCACCCATCCCCCCCACGCACCTCCCCTCTGTTAGCCACCAGTTTGTTCTCTATGGTTAAGGGTGCCCTTCTTGGTTTCTCTCTCTCTCCCTTTGCTCGTTTGTTTTGTTTCTTAAATTCCAAAAGTAGAAACAACTTTAAAGGTCGTCTCTGACAACTGAAACTGGGGATGGGAAGTAGTGCAGCAAGAAATTAACTTGTTATGAGGAGCCGCCACTATTACTTGAAGAAGTCTTAAAAGAATAGACCATTCCACTTGCAGGGAGGAGGCCGAGGGGTAAGGAAAGGCTTGAGAATCTCTCAAATTCACCCAACTTAGAGGTAGAAGATCATTTAGTTGATGCTAACCTTAGTTTGGACAAAACTTATCAGAGTCAGAGCTCCCAGATCATTATCTTAGGGTTCAATTTCTCTAATAGCTTGGACCCAGATGCACTCCCCACCCAGGCATAAACAGAAAGATAAAAACACCTGGAAGCTGTTTTTAAACACTTAACAAAAAAAAATGCTTTTTGCATCTTTTGTACGTTTAATAACACTTGTAGTATTATAATAGCTACTACTTTTTGACCTCCTATACTGGGCCAGGCATTCTGCTAAGCACTTTGCGTAAATTATCTTCACAACAATCCTATCAAGTTGGTATTATTTCCATTTTATAAATGAGGAAAATGAGTAAGCCAGTGAGTAAGCTAGTAAGGGCCACCATGAAGACTTAGACCAGAGTCTATCTGACTCTAAAGCTGGAATTCCTACCTGCAGCATACTGCTCCGCAGTCCCTCACCTATAGTTCTGAAGTCCAACGGCACTGAAAACCCAAAGTGTTTATTCTAGACTCAGGTTCTTTTCCTCCAGTAGCCAAATCTGACCTAAGCTGCTATGGTTTCTTAGAATCTTTGGCCCATTTAGTATGAATATTTATACTTTCCATTGCAGACATATGAATACATTTGACTACAAACTGCTCTCCTAGATGCCACTGAGGGTATTATGCAGTTATATATAATATATTCAAAGTACTACTTCTCTATAATCTGAAATATTCCAAATTCCAAAAAAAAAAAAAACACCTGACTGCAAAAATTTTGGAGGAAAGTTCATGAACCTGTATATTCAAATGTTAATCTTTTAGAGCTCTCTGGATCAAATTTGGGAAGATAAATATTTATAGATAAAGAAAATTAAAAGGATAGGACAAAATCTATATGGACCTATGTAATATAGCTAGATATATATATACTTTTTAAAACAGAAAGAATTTTTATCAAGTGTTTTGTTTTCATTTATCTCTTTCTCATCAAATTTGGTCTGTGAATGTGGGGAAAAAAAGACTTAAAAAAATGTCTGGTAGTTTGGAGTGCAATTAAATGGGAAAAATCTTTGCAAATACATTTGCCTCCTACTTGTGAGCTTTTGAAAAGTGAAAATTTGTCTTTTCACAAAGTTCAAATGCGACAGAACAAGTGATTATGACCTTCCTCGGGTGTGGAAGTGACATGCTGATTTTGCTCAAGCCAGGAAGTGTTTATGTTTTGAATTAACCAATAAAACAAAGAATGCTAAAAATAAATTTGGAGCTACAACACATTAAAACAATTATACAAACATTATTGCTAGTAAACAAACTGACTTAGAAGATATTATTGCTTTCCTACATTTTTTTTCCCCAAAAAGCACTAACACATGAAAAGTAAAAAGTGCAATTTTGTGGCTTAAAATGACACTTCCATGTAAATTGCTTGGTGCTAATAAGCTGTTCCTCTGTATTTACCACATTCATTTGTCACATATTGGTGTTGGCATGACCCAGTGGGCTTCTGTGAACTCAAGTGAACTGCTTCTTTTTTTTGCATTTTTATAACAAAAAAAGTTTAAATATACACCAGGTCAAGAGAATAGCACAATAAACCACCATATAGCCATCATCCAGATTCAATGACTGTCAGATTTTTGCCATCTGTATACCATCTCGCTGTCTCTCTTGCTTTTTCTCCTTAGGAAATATTGAAAGGCGAATCCAGGATGCCACTACATTTCACTCTGAAATGCTTCAGGTGTGAATTTCTAAAAAAAATAAGGAATTTTCTTACATAACAATGATACGTTAAAACACTTAACAAAAATAACTATTATCCTTTAATTTCACCTAACACCTAGTCCGTATTCTAATTTTATCCATGGTCTTAAAAATATCTTAACAGTTTCCCTGTCTTTTTCATACCATTAACTTGTTGATGACTTTCTCATTATTTTGAATTGCAATAATCTGTATTGTTTGAACATATGAAAACAAAATAATATATTCCTACCACATGAGACCCAAGAGAATCCATACCTTGTTTAAGTGACTGGAAAATTTGGGTTCAAATCTCAGCTCCTCCAGTTACAAGCAATGTGGTCTTGGGTAGGTTATGTAATTCCCATATACCTCACTTTACTCTTAGATGAGGGTCTCTGTAAGTTCTGATTGATGTTTGGGGCTGGATCTGTACAAAGAAGAGCTAAGTACAATTTCATGTTTGGCACAGGAATCCCTGCCTCCATTTTAGTGCCAAAATCAAATCCTTGTTAGGCAGGCACAGTGTCTGGGGAGAAGCAAATTCAAGTGTCTTCAGGCAACATATATTTTGGTTTGTACCCCAGTTCCCGCTTACTTTATTTCTTCTCCAATGGATTTCCACTTTCTGTCTTCTGCTCTTGGCTTCTGATATTTACTAGTTGTATGAAGATTTTGGGAATGTTATCATGACCAGTCTGGTCATCAGTTTCCACATCTGCAAAATGGGTCTAAAAAAACTTATCTCAGGGGACAGTTGTGAAGATTCAACACCTTTCAGCACCTGGGACATGGTAAGTGCTCCTTAAATGTTGGTCCCTTTCCCACTCTGATTAAATTAAGATTACTCCATTTGTTACGGAGATGATGCCCTATCTTTTTTGTTGCTCTTTTCAAATTCTCCCACTTGGCCTCAGAAACATTCTTTTCTCTCCCACTCTGTTTTTTTAATTTGCTCTCCACTGATATTGCCTATAGACATTCAGCCAGTCCACCGGGCAGTACCCCAGGCTGAGAACATGACTTCCATTCCTACAACATCTAAAACTACAATGGCAACATTGGCTTATACTTATATAGTACTTTGTATTCCTAAATAGTTTTTCATATGCCATTATGCTTGATGCTTTTCACAACCCTGTGAATAAGTTATTGTTGTCTCCCCTTTTATAGTTAAGGTGGCCAAGGAGCAAAGATTTGTTTGAAGGCCCCCCAAAAAACCTTCTTACCCCTATAGCCACATCTCAATTAACAATATGGAATGATAGATTTTCATTTGTTCCTTCTATCTTGAAACAGATTGAAGGATCAGGGAGAATCCACTTTGTGGCTCTGTGTTGATTTCTTTTTAACTGCTGGTTAAAATAACTTACCTTTGAAAGAATATTGCACCCTGTAGGAAATCGTTTCTGATTTAAAAGATTTTGCCACTCCAAATCTGTCTCAGAAGCAGACTTTAAAAGAAGGCATTGCTGGAGGAATTATGGCATTCCACTTCAGTTTATATAAGGACTGCTAAGGCAATGAAAGTTAGGGACAGAAACAAATCTCTGTTTGTATGAGAGAATGAAAGAGAGAACAGGGAGAGTGGGAAACAAATCCAAATCCTGTCCCCATCCAACCACACACCTTTCCTCTCAGAGGGAACCAGTTGGGAAAAATCTGCCAGCAATGGCTTAACTAGAATAACCCTGAATCTTCAACACTCCCCTGGAATGGACTTTCTGGGTGTTAGTTAATAGAAGCAAGAATTCTCTGAAAATAATAGTAAATGTATACTTTTTACAACTTCAATGATTTATTAGAGATTAATGTAATTCATACTGTTACAGGATGATGACAATAATATTTAATAATATTTCATTGCTTTTTGTATTATCTTTAACTGTCACCCTAACATTATCCTTAGAAGAATCTTTTTAAATTGCATAAATCCCTAAAATAACATCTTCTCTAGCTACCCCTTTATATATTTAAAAAAAAAATCCCCAGTGGGAAATTTTGAATAAGAATTATTGTAGAAAAATAGACTCCAAATGGTTGAAAGACCTCAATGTGAGACAGGAGTCCATCAAAATCCTAAAGGAGAACACAGGCAGCAACCTCTTTGACCTCAGCCGAAGCAACTTCTTCCTAGAAACATCACCAAAGGCAAGGGAAGCA
>NW_027689089.1:0-362 GCF_054177405.1 Leptonychotes weddellii | reverse complement strand
CACAGCAAAGGAAACAATCAATGAAACTAAAAGGCAACCTATGGAATGGGAGAAATGTTTGCAAATGACATATCCAATTAAGATTTAGTATCCAAAATATATAAAGAACTTATAAAACTCAACACTCCAAAAGCAAATAATCTACTTAAAACATGGGCGGTGGATCACTACATTAAAAACTAATGATGTGGAGAGGGTGGCTGGGTGATAGACATTGGGGAGGGTATGTGCTATGGTGAGCGCTGTGAATTGTGCAAGACTGTTGAATCACAGATCTGTACCTCTGAAACAAATAATGCAATATATGTTAAGAAAAAAAAAAAGAAGATAGCAAGAGGGGAAGAATGAAGGGGGGGGAAATT
>NW_027689088.1:0-362 GCF_054177405.1 Leptonychotes weddellii | reverse complement strand
TTTTTTTTTCTTTTTGGAATTTAAAATTTTTTATCGAGGTATTGACATGTAACATTATAATTATCAAATTAAAATGATTTGATATTTGCATACACTGTGAAATAATAACCACGATAAATCTAATTCTCATCCCAGGCATAGTTACACATTTTTTTTTTTTATTATGAGAACTTTTAAGATTTACTCTATTAGCAACTTTCAAATATGCAATATAGTATTATTAATTATAGTCACCATGTTGTACATTGTATCCCCATGAGTTTGTACTCTTTGACCCTCTTCACCCATTTTGCCCATCCTCATCCCCTCCCCTCTGGCAACCATCAACTTGTTTTTTTATATTTTTGTATTATGTTATGTTA
>NW_027689087.1:0-362 GCF_054177405.1 Leptonychotes weddellii | reverse complement strand
CCTTCATTCTTCCCCTCCTGCTTTTTTTTTTTTTTTAACATATACTGATTATTTATTTCAGAGGTACAGATCTGTGATTGAACAGTTTGGCTATTCTGGACATTGCTGCTATAAACATCGGGGTGCACGTACCCCTTCGGATCCCTACATTTGTATCTTTGGAGTAAATACCCAGTAGTGTAATTGCTGGATCATATGGTAGCTCTATTTTCTACTTTTCTATTATGGAACCTCCATACTGTTTCCCAGAGTGGCTGCACCAGCTTGCATTCCCACCAACAGTGTACGAGGGTTCCCCTTTCTCTGCATCCCCGCCAACATCTGTCGTTTCCTGACTTGTTAATTTTAGCCATTCTGATTGG
>NW_027689086.1:0-362 GCF_054177405.1 Leptonychotes weddellii | reverse complement strand
GCTCAGGCTTAGAGGAAGTGGAACATATTATAAGAGGGTCTTTGGATTAGTGAGGAAACTAAACCCAGATCATATGAAGAAGAATAAAAGACTCACTGAGGCTGATATCTGCTTTCACACAGCTAGAGCTGAGGAAAGAAAATCAGGCTGTTACCCGTGACCACAGAGTTAGAGCCAGAGTTAATGGGTGCAGGATGGAGGTGGATTTTGCTCCACAGAAGGGGGAATGAAGAGCCTGGCCTTGCCCTAGTCAGAAAGGGCAGTATGAGAGGCACAATGTTCAGCCATAGGCTGGATGAGTAAGTGGCAGAGGGTGGTTGAGGGTGATGGCACATAGACCCTTGAAGTCCACTGCCAAACTT
>NW_027689085.1:0-362 GCF_054177405.1 Leptonychotes weddellii | reverse complement strand
AGTATTCCCCCCATCAAGTCCAACCCGGGTTCTGGAATGTCTTCTTCTTCCTCTGTCCTATTCTGACAAAATGCTGATTTTCTCAACTCTTAGTTTTTGGTTTTTTTAAATTTTATTATGTTATGTTAGTCACCATACAATACATCATTGGTTTTTGATGTAGTGATCCACGATCCATTGTTTTCGTATAACACCCAGTGCTCCATGCAGTATGTGCCCTCCCCAATACCCATCACCAGGCCAACCAATCCCCCCTCCCCCTCCCCTCCAAACGCTGTTTGTTTCTCAAAGTCCATAGTCTCTCGTGGTTCATCTCTCCCTCCAATTCCCCCCCCCCATTTTCCCCTTACTTCTCCTAATGT
>NW_027689084.1:0-362 GCF_054177405.1 Leptonychotes weddellii | reverse complement strand
GGACTAGATGGGAAATCTGTATCTTCCCTCAATTTTACTGTAAACCTACAATTGCTGTAAAGAGATAAACATCTTTTAAAAATCCTATCTTTCTTTCAAGTTTCCTTTTACTAACTCCTTCTCTGCCTACTGTAAACATCAACTTATATTTTATTTAAAAAATAATTTTAGGGACGCTGGGTGGCTCAGTTGGTTAAGCGTCTGCCTTCAGCTCAGGTCATGATCCCAGGATCCCGGATCAAGTCCCACAGGGAGCCCGCTTCTCCCTCTGCCTGTTGCTCCCCCTGCTTGTGCTCGCTCACTCTCTCTCTCTCCCTGACAAATAAATAAATAAAATCCTTAAAATTTTTTTTTAACAATTC
>NW_027689083.1:0-362 GCF_054177405.1 Leptonychotes weddellii | reverse complement strand
GCTCAGTGGGGATCCTGCTTCTCCCTCTGCCTGCTGCCTCCCCTGCTTGTGCTTTCTCTATCTCTCTCTCTCTACCAAATAAATAAATAAAATCTTAAAAAAAACTTTATTGGTAAATATTTCATTGTTTCTCTAAAAGATAGACATTAAAAAAAAACCCATAATAATGATTCACATAAAATACAACTTTGTTAACTATAAATCCATACTCAAATGTCTGTCTCACAAACTTCATTTTTTTTTTTTTTAAAGATTTTATCTTATTTATTTGACAGAGAGAGAGAGACAGCTAGAGAAGGAACACAAGCTGGGGGAGTAGGAGAGGGAGAAGCAGGCTCCTGGCCGAGCAGGGAGCCTGATGC
>NW_027689082.1:0-362 GCF_054177405.1 Leptonychotes weddellii | reverse complement strand
TGGGTACGCTGCTCTCTGAGCCTCAGCTTAAAATGAGGATCATAACAATTATTACCTCATTGGGCTGTTGTCAGATGTAAATGGGAGACAATGCAAAGCCTCTGACTCACAATGGATGCCCTTGGTGACGTCAGCCATTTTAGTCTTATTATTAAAGATTGTTGATTGTGCGGGGCGCCTGGGTGGCTCAGTTGGTTAAAAGACTGCCTTCGGCTCAGGTCATGATCCTGGAGTCCCTGGATCGAGTCCCGCATCGGGGTCCCTGCTCGGCAGGGAGCCTGCTTCTCCCTCTCCCGCTCCCCCCTCTTGTGCTCTCTCTCTCTCTCACTCTCTCTTTCAAATAAATAAATAAATAAAATCTT
>NW_027689081.1:0-362 GCF_054177405.1 Leptonychotes weddellii | reverse complement strand
CAGGAAAGTTTTGCAATGCCCATGTGCTCACAGTAAGAATGAGCTATTATGTGAGCCTGACAAAAGGGTAAGCGGTAGATGAGATAGACCATGGGAAGTGTAAGCACAACTGGACGAAACACAATACACATGCTGATGCCCACCAGCAGCCGGGATGTCAAGATGGTCGTATAGTGGAGTGGAGCACAGATGGCCACATAGCGGTCAAAGGCCATGGCCAACAAGACCTCAGCCTCCATACCAGTAAAAGTATGGATCAAAAACATCTGGGCCACACAAGCCCCAAAGTTAATTTCATGAGCATTAAACCAGAAGATACCCAGCATGCGGGGAACAGAGGTTGTGGAAAGGGCCAAATCGAT
>NW_027689080.1:0-6988 GCF_054177405.1 Leptonychotes weddellii | reverse complement strand
GAATGTGTAGATTGCTCTAGGTAGCATTGACATCTTCACAATATTTGTTCTTCCAATCCATGAGCATGGAATGTTTTTCCATTTCTTTGTGTCTTCCTCAATTTCTTTCATGAGTATTTTATAGTTTTCTGAGTACAGATCCTTTGCCTCTTTGGTTAGATTTATTCCTAGGTGTCTTATGGTTTTGGGTGGAATTGTAAATGGGATCGACTCCTTAATTTCTCTTTCTTCTGTCTTGTTGTTGGTGTATAGGAATGCCACTGATTTTTTGCATTGATTTTATATCCTGCCACTTTACTGAATTTCTTGTGTGTGTTTTTTTTTAAATATTTTATTTATTTGACAGAGAGAGCACAAGCAGAGGGAGAGAGAGGGAGAAGCAGGCTCCCCGCTGAGCAAGGAGCCCGATGTGGGACTCAATCCCAGGACCCTGGGATCATGACCTGGGCCAAAGGCAACCGCTTAACTGACTGAGCCACCCAGGTATCCCTACCTTAGAGGTTTTAACAAGCATTTTAGATTTTACTCAGAGGGAGATGGGAAGGTTTTAAACCATTTTAAACTTTTGAGCAAGGAAATTTGTGATCAGATTTGCCTTTTAAAAGGATTTTTCTGCCTGCTCTATGTGACTAGACTGTTGGATTCCCCAGATAGAAAGCAGAGAGACCTGCAAGGAAATAAATATACCAGTCTAGGCAATAGATGCTGGTGGTTTTTTGACTAGGAGGTAGAAATGAGAATAATTAGATGAAACCTGATTCTAGATATATGTATAGAAGGAGATCCATCTGATGATGACATATTGAATGTGAGTGTGAGAAGGAAGAATCAAGGATGATACCAAGGCCTTTGGCACAAGGAAGTGGTAGGATGGACTTGTTAATTACCAAGTTAGAAGAGACTGTAAAATAAATGGATTTGGGGACCATGGGAGGGGCAGGGTTCATGGAACTAGGATTTCAAGTTTGGACAACTTAAATTTGAGATCCTACTAGACTTCCAAGTAGAGATATAAAATCAGTGGCTAGGTATACGAATTGAGTTCACAGAACAAGTCATGGCTAGTTTTGTAAATCGATGAGTCATCAATCTATAGACGGGTTTAAAGCTATGGATCCAAATGAGTTCACCTAGGAAGTAAGCAAGACGGTAGTCTTAATGAAGTTATTTATTAATAAATCCATAAATAGTAGGTTATCTTTACGCTCTTTGATTCCTTGAAATCTAATAAAAATGGTCTTAACAATCAGTTGGAGATATATTTATAATATATTTGAGGCTTAAGGTCTTGGGAATCATTTCTGTGGTTTATCAAACTTCAGACAATGAGTTATACCACCATTATCTGGGTTTTACAAGAGATCTGGTTAGAGCATTTTTCACTTAGTCTTGTGTACAGAAATAGAACATTGTCTTCTGTCCATTGTTCTTAACCCCACTTCAGTTGTGTGACATTCTTTCATCCATTCTCAAAAGATTGCTTATCAGATAGTGCACTGCCTTTACAGTGAAATACTGATTAGTTTGTGGGAGTATTTTCTAGAGTTGATAAATCAATGCACAGCATTCCATTTTAAAAGAAAGCTAACTGTCTAAGCCAGTGTTTTTTAAAGCACATTCCAAATAACATTAATTTCCAAGGATTTAAATATGGAAAATATTAAGTTAAACAGGTTTCTATACTGCAGGACTTCTCAGGGCCTTTAATAAACTAATGAGCCTTGAGTCTGCAGAAAATAAGAGAAGCTATAAGTAATATTTGTCATCTCCAATTGGCCTTTGAATCTTTTTTTTAAAGTACAGGTCTTAGGTATAGTGTCATAAGGAATAAGATTGTTCAGTGGTCAACGTGCCTAACATTAAATATTAAGTATTCTTTGATTTTGAACTATAAAAGTGACAAATATCTTCATAAGCATTACCAAATAACAGGTGCTATGCTTTATATAGATTACTTCTTTTATACATATAAGGTGCATACCAAAATTATTCCCATGTTAAAGATGCAGGAACAAAACTGGAAGAAGTAAAGCACCTCTCCCAAGGCCACAGAACTAGCTGATGGGAGTGATACAGTTTAAACCTAGATCCTTTAAGTTCAGAGCCAGGTCACCAAGTCATTGGTTCTCAGAGTGTGGTCCCTGGACCAGAAATATTAGTAATTCCTGGGAAGTTATTAGAAATACAAATTCAGTCCCAGGAATCAGCAACTGTGGAGGTGGAGCTCAGTACTTTGTACTTTAGCAAACCTTTCATAATAAGTCTAATACTGCAGTATAGGAACCCCTACTTAAATCATTGTAATAAATTGGAATAATATTGTGTATGGTAGAGAATCCTAAGGTGACTGGGTTAAAGGAAATAATCACCTATTTGTTCTAAATTAGAGATCTCAGCTTTTATTATAAATCAGAAACACTCATGGAATTCTTTTTTTTTTTTTTTTACTTATTTTATTTAGATTAAATTAGTTAACATATAGCGTATCATTAGTTTCAGATGTAGAGTTCAGGAATTCCCACTCATGGAATTCTTTTTTTTTTTTTTTTAGATTTTATTTATTTTTTTGACAGAGAGAGATATAGCGAGAGCAGGAACACAAGCAGGGGGAGCGGGACAGGGAGAAGCAGGCTTCCCGCAGAGCAGGGAGCCCGATGTGGGACTCGATCCCAGGACCCCGGGATCACGACCTGAGCCAAAGGCAGACGCTTAACGACTGAGCCACCCAGGCGCCCTCCCACTCATGGAGTTCTTAAAACACCAAGATGACCCTCCAAAACCTGAATATACTTAGGTGAGGCCAGGTATAAAAGCTACATGTGATTTTAATGCATTATCAGAACTGAGATAAGTATAGAAATTAATGGGGGACAGTCACTTGCTAGTCTTTATCAGTGCTTCCCAAAATCTGATGTGTTTGGGAATACACAGGGGATGTTATGAATTTAGATCAATCCACAAATTCTGGGTGGTTGCCTAAGATCCTACATTTCTATCAAGTTTCACGCTGATACCCATACTGTGTCTGAAGACACACATATCAAGTAGCAAGGATTTAATTTACCCTTAAAGTTTCTCATTTTCTCCTACATTACTTTATATTTAATGACTATAAAATTAAAAGCTTGAATTTACTTAGAAAACCCCTCTAGAGGAATTCTAAGTACTCTAAGCACAGTATGTTAGCATTTTAGTTACTGTTTCTCCCTGTTACACGGTTGCTGACCAACCATCTTGGTCTGCCTAGGACAGGTTTAGGAAGTGAATGAAGGATGTTCAGTGCTAAACAGGGTAAATCCCAAACAAATTGGGATGATTTTGTCATCCTGCAAAGGTATGTACTTCCATCTGTTATGAATGGACCCTATCCTAACCTAGAAATACATTCTAGTTCAATGACTACTCCTAGTGTTACACTGTGTGTAAGATGTGGGAGTGAATTGGGTTTACAGAAGCAGGTTACCCAACAGTCTTGGATGACCTTACACCTGTCTAGTATTCACAGACTAACTGGTAGGTAGACCCACAATCTGAACTCAAGCCACCTGGCTTTCAAGCCCTCCATCTTAACTGCTATCATAGGCCAACTACTCCCCTAATGCCTCAAAGTAAATTTTCCCCAAAGTCAGGTGAATATGGCTCAAGTGTGTTAATAATTGAACTTTATCTTTTCTATTAATTTTTCACCTCATCCTTTAAAGATTGTATCTTGGAAGTTGCTGTATATATTTTTAAATAAATAGAGGAGATATTTGGTATATATGCACACACAAAATATGCCTGTTACTCATGATCCAGGAAGTATGGAAATCACCACCACCTGTGAACCATCTCCTCCCCTCCCCCCTCTTGCCTTCCCTTCCTTTCTCTCTCTCTCCCCCTCTCTTTCTCTCTTATGTATGTACGTGTGTGTGTGTGTGTGTGTGTGTGTGTATCACAATCCATCCTACTTCTAAGGCTCTTCGTTGGGAATTTCATTCATTGGCTTTGCCTAAATTCTGTAAGTTACTCAAGTGGCAAGCTGATAAATGAGCATACCTTAATATCAAATTTGAAGTATTAAAAATAGAATTAGTTCAAGGGAGTTCTAGGCTATTTTAAGATATTTAGTACAAATTTGTTTAATATTCTGATATCCTATCTCTATAAGCTCTTATTAAGACGTTCCTAAGAATTTTAGCAACAGAATGAGTTTGAAATCCTATGCACAGAATCAAGATTTGAAATAACCCCAATAAGAGGCAAAATCCTTGAAATATGTATCTTTCAAAATTTATACATTTTAATATATATTTCATATATGCTATAAACATTTAAAAAATAATTTAAATTGTAATTCCTTAAATAATTCTTCAAAATCCATATTCTATTTATTGCTGCAGAAATTTTCTACTAACACATCAATGCATTATTTGATATATTTGAAAAAAAACGCATTGTAAATTTAAGCAAGCTAAACTGTTAATTGAGAGTATCCTAAAATGGACTTTCAATTAAGTTCTTTCTTTTTTTCTGTGCATATGATAAAAATTACATTATTCAGTATGACCATTTTTTAAAGTTCCTTTAAACATCCATCACTTAACCAAATAACAGGACAGTTCCACTAGAATAATTTTCAATGCTGGGTTAAAATGCTTTTCTAGAAAATTAGGGCCTTTCTATTCAACAGCAGTGAAAACAACAACAGTACTTGAGTACTTAAAAGGCTCTACGCTGTGTGTTTTGCATGGATTTTCTTAATTACTATTCATAACAGAGCAATGGTCCATTCAATCTGACCACATTCTCCTTGACACACTTGCTGGTCTTGGCCTTTGTGGCACCCCTACTCCTTCATTTTCCTTTCCTCTAAAAGCAACATCTTAATGGCTTTTGCAGACTCCTCCTCCTTCCTCTACCCAAACTTTTAATTCTAGAATTCCTATGGCTTAACCCCAGGTGGTAGATTGAACAGTGCCACGGAAATGATTGGTCCAATGTCTAACCTTTTGTACCTGCGAACATGAACTTCTTTGGAAATAGGGTCTTTCCAGATGTAATTAAGAATTTCAGGTTGGTATTGTCCTGGAAATAGGATGGATATTAAATTCAATTACTATTGTCCCTATAAGAGAATGGAGAGGAGACTTAAGATAGAATAAGACCACACGAAGACAGAGGCAAAGATTGAAGTTATGCTGTCACAAGCCAATGAATGCCAGGAGCCACTGGAAGCTAGAAGATACAAGGAATGTCTCGCCTCTGGAGCCTTCAGAGAGACCATGACCCTGCCAACACCTTCACTTTTGCCTTCTGGCCTCTGAAATTGTAAGAGAATAGATGTCTGTTTTAAGCTGCCCAGTTTGTAGTAACTGGTTATGGGAACCTTGAGAAACTAATAAATATATACCCCATGCCTCTACTTTTTTTCTTCCTTTTGTCTCCAGCTCCTCCGACCTTACATACCAAGTATATGCTGAAGAATTAGAAGTTCTACTTATGATATAAGCCTTTCCCATGTGGTTTAGATATCTATCTATTTTGTGTTTCTACTTAGCTGTTTTCTTAGCACTCAAAATTGATACGTCTCCAAAAGCTCTTAATTATTAAACCTCCCAAAAAGAAAAGCCAGTTTTATTCTCAATCTTATTTATGTCTCTTTGTCATGAACCTCTTCCCAAGTGTCTAGAGAAAACTAGAATCATTCTTCATTTTCTTTCATCTTAACTGCCCCCACTCCTGTATCTAATTTGTCAATACTCTTATGATTTATAACTTAGAAACATTCTCAAATCAATTCATTTCTCCTGATCTCCATCTTTTTACACATATTTTCTGTTTTACTGCATCTTCCTTTCCTTACTGATTTTCCTAGTTTCTTGTCCTTCTTAGGGAGCTCTTTTATACATAGAAATCAAGCAAATCATTTAAAAATATAAATTAGAAAATGTTGTTAACCTGTTTAAAATCATAAAATGACTTTCTTTTCTACTTATTAGAAAATCCGTAATTTTTGTAGTTGCCAATGAGGTCCTATATGGCAAAGGCCTTGCTTATTTTGTACTTTTATTTTTACCACCCTGTCTAGGTAGGATTGCTTGAAACCACTAGTTTTTCCATAGCACTTACCACAATATGCATTCACATACTCACTTTTATTTATTATCATTTTTTACTCACTAAACTGTAAGCTCATGAAAGTTAACATGTGTCATTTTTATTCACTAACAAATTCCTGGGATTTAGGACAGTGCCTAGCACTCTGTAGTAATTTTGAATGGATGAAATAATGAAAAAGATCTACATACCCTTGATATATCATTTGTCAGGTTCTCATAAAGGCTATTTAATTCCAGAACTTTAACAGACAGTGCTCCTGAAAGCTGCCTACCTGTATCATTAATCTGTATTTTTTATTAGTATTTGATACTTACTGAACACTTACTTTGTTCCAGGTACTATGCTAAGCTCTTTGTCTATATAATATCGTTTAATCCATAAAATAACCCAGTGAGGTAGATAGTTGAATCACTTCCTTCTACAAATGAGAATTGTTATGCTCAGAGAAATAAAGTGATTTGCCCAAGACAACACATCTCTTACAGGCAAAGTCAGGTCTGTGGCAACAGAGTCCACACTCACTATGACTGTGTCATTTTCCAAGAACCTACTTCAAGACTTCAGTAGTCCTTTTTTTTTTTATTCTTATGTTAATTCCCATACATTACATCATTAGTTTTAGATGCAGTGTTCCATGATTCATTGTTTGTGCATAACACCCAGTGCTCCATGCAGAATGTGCCCTCCTCAATACCCATTACCAGGCTAACCCATCCTCCCACCCCCCTCCCCTCTAGAACCCTCAGTTTGTTTTTCAGAGTCCATCATCTCTCATGGTTCGTCTACCCCTCCGATTTCCCCCGCTTCATTCTTCCCCTCCTGCTACCTTCTTCTTCTTCTTCTTTTTCTTTTTTTTTCCCTTAACTTATATTGTATTATTTGTTTC
>NW_027689079.1:0-362 GCF_054177405.1 Leptonychotes weddellii | reverse complement strand
GTTCCTGGGGTCCAGGGAGAATGACTAATGCTAAACTTCACAATATTCTGTGCTTATTGTATAAATAAACATAATTTACTGGACTGTCATTACTTCTCTGTGCTCACCTGAAACAGAGAGGTGGGGGGAGAAGTAGGGAACAAGTATTTGGGCAGGAGACTAAGGCACAAGTGTCTCACTGAAACTTCATAAAACTTCCAGAACCTTGCAGTAATTAAATGTGATAAACCATGGGAAGTCTGAGCCTGATTCCTATAGAATAAAGTTTAATAAACAAATAATACCCATTATCCTTGTTCTCCTTGTTATCATCATTGGGAAGCAAATCATGTGCCTTCCTTGCTCTCTCTTTTTTTTTTTTT
>NW_027689078.1:0-362 GCF_054177405.1 Leptonychotes weddellii | reverse complement strand
GTCCCGTCCTCCTCTCTGCCTGAGGCTGTCCTGTCCTCCTCCCTGCCTGAGGATGTCCCAGCCTCCTCCTTGCCTGAAACTGTCCTGGCTTCCTCCCTGTCTGAGGCTGTGCCATCCTCCACTCTGCTTGAGGTTGTCCCGTCCTCCTCCCTGCCTGAGGCTATCCCGTCCTCCTCCCTGCCTGAGGATGTCCCAGCCTCCTCCTTGCCTGAGACTGTCCTGACTTCCTCCCTGTCTGAGGCTTTGCTGTCCTCCTCCCTGTCTGAGGCCTTGCTGTCCTCCTCCCTGCCTGAGGCTGTCCCGTCCTCCTCCCTGCCTGAGGCTGTCCCATCCTCCTCCCTGCCTGAGGTTGTCCCGTCCTC
>NW_027689077.1:0-362 GCF_054177405.1 Leptonychotes weddellii | reverse complement strand
TTTTTTTTTTTTTTTAAAGATTTTATTTATTTATTTGAGAGAGAGAGAATGAGAGACAGAGAGCATGAGAGGGAGGAGGGTCAGAGGGAGAAGCAGACTCCCTGCCGAGCAGGGAGCCCGACGCGGGACTCGATCCCGGGACTCCAGGATCATGACCTGAGCGGAAGGCAGTCGCTTAACCAACTGAGCCACCCAGGCGCCCCTCAACCCTTCATCTTAAGAGTAAGAGCACTGAGGTTCAGAGAGGGCCTGTGATTTACACAAGGTCACACAGTCTCCCCCATGGACAGAGTAGGTGCCATTTACATGATGAGATTTGAGAGGTGGTAGAAAGGACTTACTTTTTCCCCACTTCCCTGCCA
>NW_027689076.1:0-362 GCF_054177405.1 Leptonychotes weddellii | reverse complement strand
TTGTTCCTTACTGATACATTCAATAATCTCATTTGTGTTTTTAACATATTAAATATAGCTATTTTATATTCTCTGAATATTTCAATATCTTTGAGGATCTTACTCTGCTTCCTGTTATTTCTTTTGGTTCTCATTCATACTGCTGGATTTCCTTATGTAAGACGTAATTTTATTTTTTTTCTGTGAAATGTTTATTTTCCCATGGAAACTATCTGAGCTCCGGATTGAGGGCTCTTTCCTCCACAGAGGATTTGCATTTGCTTATGCTGATTATCTGGAGCCATTACCCAGCCAGAACCATTTTAAATCAAGTACTTTGGTGTTTTTCAAGCCACACTGATAGTGTGAATGTGGATCAAAGC
>NW_027689075.1:0-362 GCF_054177405.1 Leptonychotes weddellii | reverse complement strand
GAGATACCCATTTTCACAGATGTTCTGTGTGTTTGAAAAGGGCGTGCGAGCTTTGCTCGCTGGGCCACCTGCTCCCGGCTCAAGCTCAACACCTGTGTGGCTGAGATTTTCGGTGCCCTTCTGGCTTTTTTGCTTGATTTCCCAGTTACTGTGTGAGGTGTATTAAAACCTCCCACTATCACCTGTTCCGTGTCTACCAATCACACCATCTGAGGTGAATTTGACTTTCTCCTCATAGTTCTATCAAATTTTGCTCATATACATTTAGACTATTTTATCAGGGCAAGGGTTTGTGATTTTCAAAAATCCTATTGTTACGTAGCGATCCTCTTTTTCTCTGATAATTTTTTTTTCTTAAAGTC
>NW_027689074.1:0-362 GCF_054177405.1 Leptonychotes weddellii | reverse complement strand
GGGGGACACACGCCACGTCTGGGGCTCACAGGGCCCGGAGCGGGAGCTGCAGAGCCTGTGGCTCCTGCCACCCGCGGCGGCCATCGCATCACGGTGTGGCCCTGCAAATACGGTGGGGGCAGCCGTAGTGGGGACGGTAGATAAGGCGGAGGACACAGTCAGAGTGAGAGGAATGGCCGGGGGACGGTCACCGTGAGGGGAGTGGAGGAGGGACGGTCGCCGTGAGACGAGTGGAGGGGGGATGGTCGCCGTGAGACGAGTGGAGGAGGGACGGTCACCGTGAGGGGAGTGGAGGAGGGACGGTCACCGTGAGGGGAGTGGAGGGGGGACGGTCGCCGTGAGACGAGTGGAGGAGGGACCGT
>NW_027689073.1:0-362 GCF_054177405.1 Leptonychotes weddellii | reverse complement strand
GAGTGGGAGAGGGAGAAGCAGGCCTCCCGCCGAGCAGGGAGCCCGATGTGGGACTCGATCCCAGGACCCTGGGATCATGACCTGAGCTGAAGGCAGACGCTTAACAACTGAGCCACCCAGGCGCCCGAGACAGTGTACTATGAAAACAATGGTGTTTACTCTATAATACATTAATACAGTTCCAAAGGTGAACTTTGCTATTGAAAGGTGAGCAAAGCATAACTCATTTTTTCTTTCTGCATGAGAAAATCTGGTGGCAAATAGCATAGCTACAAAGGGATAATGCTCTATTAAAAACATTTTCAAGATTCCTGGGGCGCCTGGGTGGCTCAGTTGGTTAAGCGACTGCCTTCAGCTCAGGT
>NW_027689072.1:0-362 GCF_054177405.1 Leptonychotes weddellii | reverse complement strand
GTTGTTGTTCCCTAAGCACTGCTCAGTCCGCACAAATGCCTTTTAACGTCTGAGTGGCTGCTTACCAATTAAGCTTTTCTACAGATCCACCAAGTGATCTGCCTCTTTTATTTAAAAAAAATTAACAGGCTAAATGTTGGCATTGAGGAACATTGCTAGCAACAGCCTACTGAGCAGAAACTCAGGTGGCAGAGATTATCAGCAGTGCTCAGGCATCACTTGTCACAATTTCAATTTCTCTAAATGAACAGCATGAGCATGAAATATAAATGAGTAAAAATGAGTACTAAGGCATAGTATTTTGCTCCAAGACTAATTAGAAGAACCTGAAGGTATAGTAATGATTAAAACTGCATTGTCAC
>NW_027689071.1:0-362 GCF_054177405.1 Leptonychotes weddellii | reverse complement strand
TCCACCAGTGCTCAACGCCGCTCACCGCCGCTCACCTCTGCCAGTGCTCCCCGCCGCTCACTGACACCGCTCACCGCTGCTCACCTCCGCCAGTGCTCACCTCCACTCACCGCCACCGTTCACCGCCGCTCACCTCTGCCAGCGCTCACCGCCGCTCACCGCTGCCGCTCACCGCCGCTCACCTCCGCCAGTGCTCACCTCCGCCCACCGCCACCACCGCCACCGCTCACCGCCAGTGGTCCACACGGGGCCCTTGTGCTTCCTGCTCTCATGACGTGAGGCTCTGCGGAGTTGGAGGCCACGCCCCAGGGGAGACCCGCAATCCAGGGGGATGGGAGTGGAGGGATGAAGCTTAGCCTGCC
>NW_027689070.1:0-362 GCF_054177405.1 Leptonychotes weddellii | reverse complement strand
CAAAAATAAACCTTGCTACTTTTTTGCTAATCTTAGCCCAAACCTTAGCCCAAAACTCCTGTGAGTCACTGGAGTATAACAATTTCTTTCATCCCCAAAGTCCCTTTATATGATAATACATTTCTGCAATCTAGATATTTGAATATATATGTTCAACCATTATTCCAAATGTAATATAGATTGAACATATATATTCAAATTTTATGTATAATATACATGTATAAAATAACTATTATAAGCACACACACTAAAACTAAATCTATTTAGTCTAAATATCCTATGTATGCTTGACCCAAGACAGCCCTAACATTCCCTTTAGCTTGACCAAGTTTTAGAGAGTTTTCTTTCTGATTCAAGGCCTT
>NW_027689069.1:0-6988 GCF_054177405.1 Leptonychotes weddellii | reverse complement strand
TTTTTTTTTTTTAACCTTGTCTTGGGAAGTATCTTGGATATATTCAAATTTTGCTCAATGAAAAATAGGTAGTATTCCCAGAATTTTGGATTTGAAGTATCTTAAAATCCTTTGAACAGATTCAGAGGAAGTGTGGAAGCTAGGGAGCACATGTAAAAAGAAATTTATGGAAGTGTTCTTAGTTTAAAAGAAATAGTTTATGGAGAGGTAGTATCTCCCATCACTCCTAAACTTTTGAATAGCTCTAAATTCAATATTTTATTTTCAACTTATACTATCAAAGGAATAATAAATGCTGGCTCTGTGTTTTAAAATGTAATAAGAATTTATAGGAAGATAGAGTTCTAAATGCTTTTAAACGCAAATGGAAAGTGAGAACTGCAACAGTCAATTGTCTACTTACTTGAAAGCATATGTTAAATGGTTACATTCATTAAGCAATTTTGTTCCCAGCAGATGATAAAAAAAGTTTAAATTTTGACTGTAGAAAGTTTCCACGATCGCCGCCATTAGGTCAGTGTGGTTACTATGCAATGAATTTTAAAAAGTCTTAAAAACTAAAAGGAAAACAAGTTCTGCCTTTTTTGTTTGTTTTATTTTGCTTTGCATTTGCTCCATCAATAGTACGTATTCTCTCATGGTGAAATATTTAAAATAAACTCATGACTAAATAACCAAAACTCATCAGTCCATTTCATTATAACTTAATCTAGTTTACCCCTCTCAATTGTAAAAAAGAAACAAAATCCTAGCAGAATTGCCCTGTGATATTCTGCAATGTCTATGTTGGGGTCAACCATTGTTTAAATAAGATGATTGAGGATGGTATGGAGCCCCCCTTATACGACAAACAAATATCGTGTCTGTGTATGCAAGTGAGGGAATGTCCACTTGTTTCTGAGGAGAGGAAACACAGAAGGCTGCAGTTTACAAACACATGATTTCAAGGTCAAAGTCGCTTTGTATCCCTCGGCAGAGTTATTATTTGAGGGTCATGCACAGGCTGATGCAGCAGAGACTGCTAATGAGCCCCAATTTTCATTCTCTCTTGTCCATATTTGGTGATAGAGCCATCTCCTCCTCCTGAGCTTTACCATATGCAAGTTCATCCATGGAAAATCACATTTCCCAAAGCCTCTTGCAGCTCACGCAGCTGTATGGCCACATGTCTATGTTTTGGTCAACGGAATGTGAGCAAAACTCCTTTGTGCAATTTCTCAATTGCATTTTAATAAGAATGCCATTTGTCCAACATTTTCTCTTTTTTCTTATCACTGTGCCTGCAACAGAAAAGTGCTTCAAAGCTCACTTCAAACATGTAAAATAAGGCAACACGAGTGCCACCCTAGGGAATGGAGCTGAAAAAAAAAAAAAGAATTCTGTTTCTGGAAAGTCTTACAGAGTAGTGTTTACCCACCTAGACCTGCCAGTGAAAGCCAGACTATTATGTGAGTAAAATAAACCCCTGTGTTACTTGAGCTGCTGTTGAGGGAAGGAAACCTTTTTCTTATAATATCTTAGCTGTATCCCATTTAATAAAATGGAATTTTAATTCAACTGAGAAGCATTTCAAAATATATGTAAAACAAAGGAGTGAGCTTCATTTTCTTTTTCCTTGAGTTTGAAATAAAATAGCCTCAATTACTTGACCTTAATCTGTGGGAAGTTTCAGCTTTCTCCTCAAGACTTCTGTGTATCTATGGAAGTTTATTTTCTTTAAAGCATTCCAGCCATGTTGGTTTCCCAATTCCTCAAGTTTTAAACCCATTTGATTCTTCCTTCTCAAAGCTGGTCTTCTCCTTTAGGTCTGTGTGAAACATGTGTGGAACTCAGCCATTTTTTACCACAATTTACCTCAAAAAAGGAACATTTTTTAAGGGGTTTGAGAGGTGATATAGGAGATTTTCCACTTTTAATGTTTGTGGGCCCTTCTCCTGGGCTCCTGGGGAAGACATACCTTATCATTTATCAAGGTCAAAATGACTGGGCAAAACCTCAAAGCACGGGCTCTATTTCTGCCTCAAGCACACATTGTACATCTGCTGCATTAAAGAAAATTACCAAAAAGGAGCATTTTGAACACAAGGTAAGAAAAAGGAAGAAACTTCCTTAGTCCTGATAAGATTAAAGTCATACAGCCCTGAATATACTAGAAACTTAAGGTCTGCAACTTTCTGAAATGTCCTTTTGTCTAATGATTTCTCACTTTTTATATAAAAAATGTATATAACCCTACAACAAACGTTCTTTTGTCAAAGCACTCTCTTCTTTGTGCAGATTGTATATCCTGGGCAGTTGTCCTAACTTGGGCTCAAAAAAAAAACCTTTTTTTTTTTTTACAAATTCTTAAAAGGTTTCTTCATTTTGTGTTGACAGAAGGCAACATCAGGGAAGGTTGCTGTGACTAAGGAATTTGACAGTCATGCAAGCATGAGATCACGTTCTCACATCCCTGATTTGAGAGTCATCAAACCATGACAGCACAGGGAATTTTTCACCACTGACTTTATTCTAGGGACATTCTTTACCACTATGTTCTGCAAAGTCCTCTTCCCATCTTTCACCTGCATATAGAGCCAATACAAAGCTCTGCAAGACCCAGCGCTCCTGTGGGCAGACTGGGATGTCAGCCTCTGTGCTCAAAACCAGTTCGACTAATAACTGTGTGGCTTCTTATCATTGCCTTAGTTTAATTTTCAAAAACATTAATGAAATGTGCCCTCCTTATAGGATTATTGCCAGATAAAATAAAATAATAAATCTGAAGCATTTAGCAGAGTGTCTCAGGTGAATCAATCAATTATCATCTATTCATCTATCTATTCACCTATGTATATCTTTCTATCTGTCCCTCTTTCTACTTATTTCTACCAGAAAAAGAGCCATATTAGCATTGTCTTTAAACCAACCATAAATAAAATAACCCATAAGTGAATTAAAAGTAAGATTCCTACATTGCTCTCAAGTTTTCAATCTATGCTGGTGTCTGAGTTCTGTCTGAAACTATGTCAGGTTAAGAAAGACATATGCCTTGAAACAGGAGCAGGTAAAGGAATCAAGGATTCAGGCAGGAAAAAAAAAATCTATGTTTAATTGAGTACACATGTAACTGAAGACATGGTTCTCAGATCTTCTGTAATCATCAGCTTCTTGCTTCTCGTTGATTTCATAAATTTCTTAATTCAAAGAAAAATGTAGTGTGACAAACCACCTTCAAAACTAAATTTGCTCTTGAATGTGAGTGTTTGGATAAAATTATTATTATTATCATTATTGAGTCAGTATGTGGGGAGGGAGGCAGTAGCTGTAGCTCTAATGATTATCATGATGTAAGCGTTGCCTGGACAAAAGCTGATCTCCTGAGTATGCTTCTGTCTAATGTTTTATAAAATTTTTGGACTTTTCTCCCTGAAATGTGTTAGGATATCATAGACCATTTATCACCATTACATGAGTATGGTGTATGTGTGCTTCCATCCAAGTTCACTGACAGCCCCATCTGTCATAAAATAAGAATTAATCTCTTCTAGTTGCATAGGTACATCAGTGCCTGGGGTCTGAGAACAGGGAGCACCTGCTGAATGACCAGGGTGAGGTGCTCCCGCAGGAAGCAATGTGCAGCAGGCTCTTACAGAGAAAGAGACTCTGCAGAGACCTTTCTTCCAACACGGTTACCCTCTGGCCTTAATCCCAACCCATGCTACCCCCACCCCCCCATGCTTCCTAATGCACAACTCACACACGCACACACAGCAGGGACCACTGAATTTCTTAACCCCGTGTGGTATTGCGTCAGGATTCATCTGGGCTCACACACCACTCACATCTACTGATGTGCAAATCTGCAGTAAACAGAGCACATGATTGCAATATAAAACCTCTCCAGTTTCAGGTAAACCAGAGCTAAAAGGGCGCTCTGGGAAAACTGTAGGTCGAGTGCTACATTGGCCACAGCTACTGTAGAGCAGTTTTGGAAAAAACAGAGAATCCAGGACTGCTTCGAATTAGAAGAAAAAGATCAATGAACCTTTACTTCAGATATGTGAGTATTATGTTTAAGGCTGTTTCGTTGACTCAATACTATTTCACTGAGTGCTTCAGCAACTTACGAGTGACTGAGAAATATTTGTGGACTAGTTATGATATTAGAAAATTGCTTTTAATCACATTTAATTCTGTACCATTCCTTTTAAGGTAGCAAGGCAAGAATAAAGGAATACACCTTGGTGATATATCACTACTTGCTTTTATAATTGTCAGACCTAAAAATATTTTTAGGAAATTAAAATATGTTAATGACTTTGGAAGTAGTTAGTAGTGTCTAAGGATTATTCTTATTTCATCTAACCAATAGGGTGGAGAATTAGCTATTTTACCAAGTGCTCTTAAATGTCAGGTGCTAAAAAATAAAAATATATATATATATATATATAAATAGAAAGTATATGAGTGTAAAGACATGAAAGATGACAGTGTTCTCTGAAAGAGAGTTGTTAGTGTCAGAACTCAGGAAATAGAATTACCTTGGGAAAACTATAATAATACTTAGATATTATTTAAGTGTGGAAGATTAAAAAGCTAATGGGGACTGCATTCAAAACTGTGACAAATGTGGTAGCTCATATATGTGTGTTAACATCATTTCTTTCTCAAATGCACCTCAAACAATGTATCTGGAATCAAAGGTATGAATTCAATGCCAATAACTTCTAGAGTTCTGATGTTAAACACCCACCACCCATTGCAATTGCATATGCCAGAAAACTAGTACTAAGTTTGAAAAATTCCCTCTTGTATACACCTCCCCATATCTTCTTCTTTATCTCCAAATTGTACTGATTTCTCAGTATTGATTTTTTAAAATTCCCTTTTCATAGTCCCCCGTATCTTTTCACACTTCACATCCAATTATTTTACCTAAACATCTTTGAGATGTACCCCTAATCTTCTGCATCTCCTCCACCCATTGCCCTGCCCACATTCCAGTCATATTGTTCCTATTGGAGATGTTTTCACCTTGTCACCCTTTCAAACAAGTGATAGGCTTCAGTGCTTTTCTGAAACATAAACCTGATTGTCTTCCTGCTGTTTTTATAATCAATAGATTCCCCATGCTTTTAGGATAAAGACATGAGCTCCAAGGTACTGCATGATCTTGTTTCTAATTAACTCTCCAGATTTATCTTCCAAATATTTTTTTTTAAGATTTATTTGAGAGAGAGCGAGAGAGAGCACAAGCAGAGAAGAGGGCAGAGAGAAAGGGAGAAACAGACTCCCCACTGAGCAGCGAGCCTGACATGGGGCTCAATCCCAGGATCCAAGATCATGACCTTAGCTGAAGGCGGATGCCCAACTGGCTGAGCTACCCAGGCACCCCTTATCCTACTAAATCTTTATTTTCTTTTGTACCTCACCAGTCTCTTTTCTCTCTCTCATAGTCACCATGCTTGCCTCCATACTGAAGCTGCAGGGATGTACCTATATCTTCAAAAGTGTTGGGAGTGAGGGTGTCAAATAGCATGATGTTCTCATAGTCATATAAGTATGATATTTGTAATCAATATTTCAGCAGAATTGGTTAAGGCCATAACTTCTTTTTCATTCCACTCCTTTTGTGTCATAGAAGATTGGAATAGTCACAAGCATCTTTGGATCTAGATAAATGGAATATGAGTTGGCAAAATGCCATTTGACTATAATTTGGAAATATGTATTGGGAGATTTCAATGAAAAAAGAGAAATTAGACTTTTGACTTGGAGGAATATAGGGGGAACTTTTTAACATTTGTAGATTTATATACTAAATTATCAAAAGAAAATTCATCTAAAACTTAAAAACTTATGAAGCACATAAAAAGCAATTAAATTGAAAAATACTGTTCTGACATTGAGTCAACTTATTAAAACAACAACAAAATTCAATAAAAAGAAGAAATGAATTTCAGATGTAAATAATTAATAGGGTTTAACCATATGAAAATTATTTAAATATCTTGCTTAATCACATGAAATACATTGATGAAGACAACATAAAACTCACAATAGACCACATAACACAGACATTGACATATGATACCTTAATGACAAGCTTAATGATCATAGCCAATGGTAGAAACTGTTAGCATTAGTTCCTATATGGGAAAACTTGAACTGGTTGAAAATTAACCTGAAAGAGATTTTGAAATCAATTCTAAAAGTTTTTGAAACTGAAACTTTTGTAAATTATTATATTAAATAACAAACCATGATCCTCTATGCCCAGAGTAAAGACTGAATTAATTTACTATGATCTCCATAGAGAATTTATTATAGCATTTTGTCATATGAAGAAGAGATCAAAAAGTATGCAGCCATAAAAGAAACCAATCTGAAAAAGCTACATGATGTATGATTCTAATAATACAACATTCTGGAAAAGGCAAAACCATGGAGAGAGTAAAAGATCAGTGGATGCCAAGGGGTAGGAAGAGGGAGAGATAAATAGGTAAGACAGAGAGGATATTCAGGGCAGTGAAACTATACTGCAATATAGTATCATGGTGAATATGTCAGCATATGTTTGTCAAAGCCCATACAATATAAAATACTAGAGAGAACCCTAATGGAAACTATGAACTTTGGGTAATAATGATGTGTCAATGTCATATTTTGGGCATATGTTTGGCAATTAATAAAAATATTATGCTATGACTTCCAATCTAAATGAGATGACATAGATTCATTCTTTCCCGCTCTTCCTTGATAAGGACAACCATAGACCCTGGAACTAATATAAGAATCAGCCAAAGGAGAACTCTGAAAGATGGAAAGAACAGGTGAATTGGTTATGGATGGCAGGATTGGAGATACAACATAGCAGCAGGTCAGCTTACTTTCCCCTGGAAAACATAAGGTGACCCAGCCCAATGTAGCAACAGAAGATGACATAAGAAGGCTCATTTCTTCCCCAGGTTGAAAGAAATTTCCACCAAAAATATTAGGCAAGCCT
>NW_027689068.1:0-362 GCF_054177405.1 Leptonychotes weddellii | reverse complement strand
TAGGCTCTCCAGCAGGCACCTGCCCACCCATTCATCCCCCTGCCGGGACCCTCTCTACCCACTGTTCCTCTACCTGCCTTCTGGATCTGTCATGTTGGGGTGAAGTCCTACTTGGAGACCAGGTTCTGCCTTTAACAGTTGGAAGCCACAGTGCAGAGTTAGCATCATGTTTAAATTTCAACAAACAAGATTTTTACACACATAATTGCACGTAATCAGGCTTTTATTCCCACTGCAGGTCCAAGGACAGAGGGCATGGCCGTGTTTTATTCTGTTACTGTTCTGGAAGCTGTCATCAGGGGCAGGGCAGATGGTGGGAGGCAGAAGCGTGAGACTGTGTGTCTGTTCCCGGAGTTATATTT
>NW_027689067.1:0-362 GCF_054177405.1 Leptonychotes weddellii | reverse complement strand
TTTTTTTTTTTTTTTAAGTAGGCTCCATGCTCAGCGTGCAGCTTGAACTCATGATCCTGAGATTAAGACCCGAGCTGAGATCAAGAGTCAGACACTTAACTGACTAAGCCACCCAGGCACCCCTAGGAGGAGTAACTTCTGTAACATGGTTCTTATTTTTCTGATTGTCCTGACTAATTTGGGCTCTTCCTTCCTTTCCTTTTTTTTTTAAGATTTTTTTTTTTTTTTTTTTAAGTGATCTCTACACCCAAACCAGGGCTCAAACTTACAACCCTGAGATCAAGGATCACATGCTCCACTGAGTCAGCGAGGCACCCCTAGGCTTTTTCAATTTTTATATAGATTTTATAATCAGTGTGTCA
>NW_027689066.1:0-362 GCF_054177405.1 Leptonychotes weddellii | reverse complement strand
GGTGAGTTGAAAAATACCAGTAGACTCTAAACCACGAATTACGCCCCCTAATCCTATACTGTTCTTTCCCTAAAAAGGTGAGGGAATGGAGAACTTTGTTTGCAGGAGAAACAGTCATGCTTTTAGTATTTGCAGAGCTCCACTTGGGACACTTGCATTGGGAGCGAGCTTGGACCTAACCGATGGTCTAGTTGCGTCTGTTCTTCCAGGTGATTTGTCGTAAGATTGCACAACCAGAAGTTAGTTTGAGAAGTGACCAAAGCCTGCCTCGCCCAGGGCTGGTTAGCTTTGATTCTACCCTACCAGGATGAAGAGCCAGATGTTTTGGAAACATGATGTTTCCAAAATATATTTTTGTTTCT
>NW_027689065.1:0-362 GCF_054177405.1 Leptonychotes weddellii | reverse complement strand
GACATCTGTTTCTATTTCCCTGCCATCAGATTTTATCCTCTGAGTTAATTGGGTTGATTTCACCATCTCTCAGCCTTTTACTCATGCTGTCCTTTCTGTCCTTTTAGTTTCCCTTCCTCTTGCCTAATCCTACACTATTCAGACCTGGCTCATAGTCTCTCATTCTCCGTGAAGCTCTCTCTGACTATTCTAATTCCCACTGACTTTACTCTCTTCACACTTGTCTCATCTAGTCTATGCAGAACAATTTAGTCCTTTATTTTACATTGGTTTTATTTTTTTCATGAGAGATAATTTTGTCTTTCTAAGTACACCTTTATCTAAGGGGGAAAATATGGGATATGCATGGTACCTATCCTTGT
>NW_027689064.1:0-362 GCF_054177405.1 Leptonychotes weddellii | reverse complement strand
ATTCATTGTTTGTGCATAACACCCAGTGCTCCATGCAGAACGTGCCCTCCTCAATACCCACCACCAGGCTAACCCATCCCCCCACCCCCCTCCCCTCTAGAACCCTGTTTGTTTTTCAGAGTCCATCGTCTCTCATGGTTCGTCTACCCCTCCGATTTCCCCTGCTTCATTCTTCCCCTCCCGCTACCTTCTTCTTCTTTTTTTTTTTCTTAACATATATTGCATTATTTGTTTCAGAGGTACAGATCTGAGATTCAACAGTCTTGCACAATTCACAGCGCTTACCAGAGCACATACCCTCCCCAGTGTCTATCACCCAGTCACCCCATCCCTCCCACCCCACCCCCCACTCCAACAACACT
>NW_027689063.1:0-362 GCF_054177405.1 Leptonychotes weddellii | reverse complement strand
GTGTCTTTCTGAGAAGATAAAGTAACTTTTATAGTTAATTTTTTTTCTTGTGCTAATTAACATTTATTGTTGTTTAAGGTGCTCCTTGCTTCTCTTTTGATCCATAACAATAGAATAGAAAGAACTTTTTTCTTCAAAGGCCATTATTAGAGAGATAATTTTAGAACAGAATGAGACATTATTTTCAATGAATTCAATATGCTTTAGCAGAGCCAACAAGGAATGTACTTCTAGTATTACCAAAATGAAGATAATATCAGCAGAGGAAAACATGCTGGTGTCCAAGACTTTGGGATACTGGTGGATGTTGTACAAAGAGAAGAACATGCATCATGGGAACAACATAAGTTCAAATTGGGGGG
>NW_027689062.1:0-362 GCF_054177405.1 Leptonychotes weddellii | reverse complement strand
TCATTAGTGTCTGCCTTTGGCTCAGGTCATGATCCCAGGGTCTTGGGAGCGAGCCCCACATCAGGCTCCCTGCTCCGCGGGAAGCCTGTCTCTCCCTCTCCCACTCCCCCTGCTTGTGTTCCCTCTCTCACTGTGTCTCTGTCAAATAAATAAATAAAATCTTAAAAAAAAAAAACTAATGATGTATTGTGTGGTGACTAACATAACATAATAAAATAAAATTTAAAAAAAAATAAAAACTTAAAAAAGGAAAAAAAAAAAAAAAGACTTGACCTAGCTGAAAAAAGAATCCATGAACTTGAGGACATTTGAATAGAAAAAATAAAAATAAAAACTGAAACAAAACAAACCCCTCAGAAACC
>NW_027689061.1:0-362 GCF_054177405.1 Leptonychotes weddellii | reverse complement strand
GTCCTTTTTGGGGAACCCTCGCTGAGTTCTGTAGCCCAGCCTACCACCTCAATTTCCTTCTTCATTAAAGATGAAAGGAAAAGAAGGACATACTGCCGCTGGCAACAACACGGATGGCCCTTGAGGGCATTTGCTAAGTGAAATAAGACAAAGACTACTGTCTGACCTCACTTCTTTTTTTTTTTTTCCTTCTTTTTTAATTTTAATTTTTTTTTTTTATTCTTACGTTAATCCCCATACATTACATCATTAGTTCTAGATGAAGTGTTCCATGATTCATTGTTCGTGCACAACACCCAGTGCTCCATGCAGAACGTGCCCTCCTCAATACCCACCACCAGGCCAACCCATCCTCCCACCCC
>NW_027689060.1:0-362 GCF_054177405.1 Leptonychotes weddellii | reverse complement strand
TTGCTCATTTTAGACAGAACTTGAGTAGAGCTTATAATCCTGGAAGTAGCAAGAAAATAATAATAGTGGGTTTTTACATGCACTGTGTGCCAGGCACCGGCCAAGCCCTCTGCATAGAGCAGCTGACTGTGTGGCCGCCAGCCTAGGAGCTGGACCCAGGGCGAAGGAGACACAGAGGTGTAACCGGCCTGCTCTTGGCATGTGGCCTGTAAGAGTTGGAGCGAGGAGTCTAACCCGGGCCATCGGGCCCCAGAGTCCACACTCTGAACCCTGTGCTCTGCTTGAGCACCTACTCTGTACCAGACACCGTTCCGGATGCCAACGGGATCACAGTGAACAAGCCAGGCTACATCCCCCAAGAC
>NW_027689059.1:0-362 GCF_054177405.1 Leptonychotes weddellii | reverse complement strand
GCGCACACGGAGGCATCAAGAGCCGGGCTGCCTGCAGACCCCCCACACCTGCCAGGTCCCACCAGTCTTTCACACGCACTCAGACCCACAGACCCAAAGCCTGCACTTGGACTCCCAGCAACCAGCCCAGGTATGGTAACCGCAGCAGACAGGTAGGTATAATACTCCACCTCGATCTGAACCCTGCAGCGTCCCCAAACCAGTGCTGGGACAAGATCACGTCCAAGGTCATTCCCGCCCAGGACTGATGTCAACCCTTTACTCACAAGCACCAAATAAAAATGTCACAGCATCTTATAAAACAATTTCTTTTTTATATATAAAGATTTTTATTTATTTCTTTGAGAGAGAGCATGAGCGGG
>NW_027689058.1:0-6990 GCF_054177405.1 Leptonychotes weddellii | reverse complement strand
AAAATAAAATAAAATGCTACATCTGAGTGACGGGTGGGTGGTTTTCCTTTTTAGGGTTTTGTGCTTCTCTGATTTTTCTCATTTGTCTACAGTTAACCTTTTTACTGTGTGCACATTTTATTTTCTGGGTTTATACTAAAATTTTGTATTATTATCACATAATATAAATATAATGTAAATTTCATTTAAAATGCATTTGGAATACGGCTGTTTTCTTCACAGTCTCCCCGTAGATCCTGTGATTCACCACCCCACCCCACCCCCCCGCCGTGCTGAAAGAAGAGAGTCTCCTTCCTGTGCAGTCACTCAGATCTAGTGAGAGCAGGTCTGTGGCATCTCCCTGGTGGTGGACATCACTGAGGCCTCGCGAACTGCTTCATTTGGAAAATTCCAACTCCAGGGGGCCCTCAGGCTTGACTGGAACCAGAGCCGCCTCTTTTTTATGAGGACTCCTCCAAGTCCTGGGAGTTCCTTCAGCCCCAAACTCCCTGAACAAGAGTACAAATGGAGGCCCCACATCCCTATGTCTAAACAGTTAAAGAGAGAGAAATCAAGCTAATAAACCGTTGAATGAAATATATTCTATTCTCCTGTATTCCTTCCTAACAGCGGAACAGAAAAATATGTTTAAGGGCGCCTGGGTGGCTCAGTCGGTTAAGCGTCTGACTCTGATTTCGGCTCAGGTCATGATCTCGGCGTCATGAGTTTGAGCCCCATGTCAGGTTCTGCCCTGGGCATGGAGCCTGCTTAAGATTCTTGATCTCTCTCTCTCTCTCCCCCCCTCTCTAAAAAAAGAAAAAAGAAAAATAGTTTAAATCTATTGTTTTTACATGTCTGAGAGTTTTGGCAAAATACCAAAGATGACTAGATTGCATTATTACGGCTCAACTGGGTATTCTGTTGATGATGGGCCAGCAATGTTTCGATGAGTCATAAAATTAGGACCTACACAAATCATGAGCTATTACATACTTAGGGCAATTGGTTTTTATGCTAATTTCAGCTAATTATGTTACAATCAAGATTTTTATATTAATTTTGTTCTGTTGACAATAATGATGCAAAACAGGGATCAGCAAACATTTTTTGAAAAGGTCAAGAGAATGTTTTAGCCTTTGTGGTGCGTGGTCCCTGTCACCACTTCTTAAGTTCTGCTGTCGATGTTAAGCAGCTTTGGACAATGGGCATGGCTCTGTTTCCCTAAGACTTTACTATAAAAATAGTTGGGTTTGACCTGGGGGCCATAGTTTGGCAACCTTTTGTCTAAGGGATTTTTTAAAGAGCAAAGGTACATTATTTGGACATCTTTTGATCCCAACTGTAAATTAGAGTAATTGTAAAAATTAAAATGATTTTTCTTAGTTTTTAGAAGTGATTTTCCTTCGAAAATATTCCCAAGTTCTCTATCAAAATCCAAAGATAAAATATTGGATATCATGAATAAATATCAAAATGTGAAATTAAAAAAAAACTAAAGTCGATTTTTTAAATTAATTTTTTAAAATGGTGATTAAATTTAAACTTATTAAACATTTTCAGGAAATTGGAACTATTCTGAAGTCTAGCTTTCCGTGTCCATCTGGCTGCCCACGGAAAGACTTCAGTCTCATGCTTTGCCTCTCTTCACCTTGACCTACATATTTAAAAAGTATTGCATAGCACCATTTGCTTAATAGTACAAAATGTCCCTCACGTCTGGGTGCGACTGTTGTGAGCACCAGGCTGGTGTGCAAGTACCTACGGGACCATGATTTTGGAACAGGCAGCGAAGCAAAGGAATGCTCATTCCTTTGCTCAGTAACACTAGCAAATGATATTTCCTATCAAGAAAGTACTCCATGCTCTCTGCTCTGCACTATTTGATAAGTGACCTTTCCTTTCCCTCCGCTAACCACTTCCCTCACTCAGATCTTCCGCAAACCAGATCCGCGTCCCCCTCCAGTGTCCGCAGTGACCCAAACCCATGTCCCTTGTCAGCATTCGGACATTTGCTTGGAAGACACAGGGCAAGAGTTTGGGAGAAGCTTCCCCTGGGACCTGAGCAGTGTTGGTCACGAGAGTGGATGCTCAAGGTCATGGGTTGCCTAAATGGGATCATAAAGTTGTATCTATAATAGGAGGACTTCCTACGTTGCGGGGCTCTGAGAAAGGATGCTTGTCTAAGGGCACTGCTCATGCTGTTCACCAGGGTCCCTGGTGGAGCAGCAGTGGCACATCCACACTGATGGACTGTGTCTAATGGACGCTCATTGATTGCTTTCCTGAAGTTTGTTTTGTTTGCATGCCTCATTTCACGATGATGTCCTATTTTGGAGGATTTCTTTATAGCATGCAAGTGAGATGATTTTGGAAGTTCTGTTGGTGGGACAGAATGTGTTGTGTCTTTTTGGGCTGTTCAAAACCAGGGAAGCTGGAGGCTGGGTCACCTGCTGGCAATTTTATTTATTTATTTATTTATTTTTATTTATTTATTTGAGAGAGAGAGAGAGATGAGAGAGCACACGCAGAGGGAGAAGCAGGGTCTCCACTGAGCAGGGAGCCCGATGCAGGGCTCGACCCCAGGACCCTGGGATCATTACCGGAGCCGAAGGCAGACGCTTCACCAACTGAGCCCCCCCCAGGCGCCCACCTGCTGGCAATTTTAGAAAGAACATCCAGGCAGTCCAGCGCCCCGGACCATGTTAAAACCACAGCTTCGCATCGCTTTTCCTGTTTTAAACTTAAAAGACCTATCCAATTAGCACCTGCTCTGTGTCCAGAACCTAAAAACCCAGAAGGAAAAAAGAAAACCCAAAGAAACCAAAAGAAGCAAACACCCTACTGTTGCCAAAACGTAACAAAGGACCTTCCTTCAGGTTTCTCTGCATCCTGCCCTCTGCACCTGTCTTAGCCTCCCCCATTGTCCTAGGTTTCCATCGCCAGGCAAGGAAAGCACGGTTCTTCCCTTACCTCCAGCAACACATATGCAAAGAGCTGGTAATTCCAGGCTAGGAGGGGGCTCCACTCTGAAGCCTCTGTCCACGGTAGCACACAGCTGAGAGCCCGGCTCTCCCACGAATCGTTTATAAAACTCCTGCCAGGGCCAAGATGGGCTTTGATGGGGCAGAGTGGTGGCGGCCACCACAGAGAGGGGAGAGGTGGCCACCCTCGGCCCACGCCTGCCCACGTCCATTTGGAACTCCATCTTCCCCTTCTGGATTGTTCATCTCCTGATACCGGTTCAAGTACCAGATAGGATGACGAAAACCCGATTCTCCTTCTAATCAGGGCTCAGGTTCAATGTCAGTTTCCTGAGTCAGATGCACTGGGGCTTGAAACGCGAAGGTGGTCCAGCCCTGTGCATCTTCTATTTCTAGAATTAGGGAAGAATGCTCTGTCACAGAAAGAAAGTGAACTAGGGGGAGGGTCAGTGCACCAGAATCTAAGCTAAGCTTTGTGTCCCTTCAGCTGCCTGACTTCTCAGAAGGAAGTCTGAGAAGTCTTCATAACATGCAAGTGAGATGATTTTGGAAGTTCTTTCTGCATCGGAAATGAAGGGGCTGGATTAGGGGATTTCTGAGATTTCTCCCGTTCTCACACCCAGTGGTGCAGCTGCCTAGCAGAGTGGTCCTCCCACTTGTCTTTTTCCAGAACAGTCTTCTCCTTTTAATCCCACCTTCATCTTCTTCGTAATCAGTCTCTTCCCCTACCCACTCCCCACCTCCCTCTTCCTCTCTCTTTTCTCTCTCTCTCTTTCACACACTTCTAAGGGTTTGTAAATATTTATCAGACTTTAGATCCTGACTAATTTAATTATACGTCATCTCTGCTATTTAGAGTCTATTTTTTAATAACTAGCTGCAGAATCATTCATGAAGACTTAGTTCTATTCTGACTGTGGATGTCCCCTCAGTTTCTTATACACGGACTTCTTTATTCTTGAGCTTTTCATTTTGCTCTGTTGTTCAACTGAAATGAAACTTCAGGGTTTTTTCCCCCTAGGTTACCTCGATGCTAAGGTTTCTGAATCATTGCATATCCGAAAGTGTTATTTTGATACAACTTTAAATGAAATACAGCTTAGCTCAGGATAAAAGTTTTTCTCTTTTGAATCTTTAGCGACCTTTGGGCACTTCCTACGAAAGTGTAATTTCAACCCTCCCACCCCTCGACCTCCGTTTTTCAAGTAGCTAGTTCTAGCGTTACTGCGTTTGTCTTTCTCTATGAATGCCTATGAAATGCTTTCTTTCTTCTCAAACACTCCAAATTTTGCAAATAGTTTTCAAAGCCTGCAGCTCTACGAGGGCGGGAACTAGGGTGGGGGCTCCAGTAGCACAAATTTGAGGAAGGGGGTGCCTACTCTCGGGGTGGGGTGCCCGTGTTCAGTTCTCCACAAAGAACAGGACAGAAGAATTATCGTCACTTTTTAATTTGGTGCTTCAAGAATATCTGAGATCCAGGGGCGCCTGGGTGGCTCAGTCTGTTGAGCATCCAACTCGTGATTTTGACTCAGGTCATGATTTCATGGGTGATGGGATTGAGCCCCTCGTCTGTTGGGCGGGCTCCATGCTCGGTGTGGGGGGGGTCTGCTTGGGCTTCTTTCTTGCCCCTTCCTTCTGCCTCTCCCCGCCTCGAATAAATAAATAAATCTTTTAAAAATATATTTAAAAAAAAGAATGTCTTTTAAAGTTCAGAGATAGACCCACTATGGAGAGGCATGACATGATTTCTTAGGTTCTGATCATCTTACAGAGTTGTATGTGAATTTCAGTTTTTAATGTTGTTGTGTTTTTTTTTTTTCTGGATATTTTTTGGCATCTTGATAGGATGTTGGGGGAAGCACATCAGTTCCCAAGAGCCAGACCCCTTTTTAAAACAGAGTTTGGGATCCATGGATATAGAGTTTAAAATTATATTTTAAATCTTACAGACACACGGATTCCCCAGTGGAGTAAACTTGGAAGGAGATAATCAGAGGGTGAGGCATCAAGCCTTGGAAAATATTGGTCTGTTTCTGTATTTGCTCAGAGTCAGTGAATGAGGTAATTTGTGGCATGGCTTGGGGAAACTAAGGTCCTAAACAGACATGAAGGATTCGTGCTTGAATTCATGATCTAAGGTAATTCTTGCTCCTTCCCTGTCAGGGTTATTCTCCTCTCTGACCTGGATGCAGATGTATTTTCTGCCCTTTCCTGACGTTCCCCAAAACCAAGAATCCTTGACTTTTCTCTCCTCCCCTGGAGCGCCAAGGAACATAATGGGCTTTTGTTTGGTTGGTTGGTTGGTTGTTTTTCAAATAAGCTTTCTACCTTTGTCATAAAGCCTGGGGAGAGTTAGAATGCTTTCTCTTTCTTCACTTGATCATTCACAGTTTCACCAGGAGTCGCCCATCAAAGGCCCTGGGATGCGTACCAGCCTTTATGCTTGATGTTGATGTACCTTAACGAGGGTTTGGTTATAAGAATCGTACATCTAGATTGGGTCAGCGTGGGAGCGGGTTCAAAAGCATAAGTCTTCCTCTCCTACAGAAGCCAACTCAAACACCAGCTCGAGGGAGTTTTCCTTCCAGCCTTACAAGTCACGTTTGGAGTGGGGTCCCACATCATAACAGCAGGAAAAGAAATACTGATGTGGTTGGACCTTGGCCCGAGGGATGGCGGGCTCACAGTGCTGGGAGTGTGCTGAAAACTTCCCCTGCTCCATGCTCACGCCATTGGGGACCCCTGGGAGCCACCTTCTCACCAGGGCCATGCAAAGAGCATGTTTTTCCTAGAATTTCCTGCTGCCGGAGGCTTCTAAAAACAGACACGTTGTTTCTGGTTGTATAGACGAAGCAAATGTGTGCCTGCAAGAGCCAGATTTATTGACTCCTCAAGGTAAATTACCTTTGTGTTACAACTCGGGGGCCTTTTCCTTGCAGCATGTCCTTCCCAGATGGAAGAAAGCTCTCGAAAAACATGTTCTGTCTCTTGCCTGTTTGCAAGATTCCAAGCAGAATGATTTGCACTCTGTGATGCACTGAATATTCATGTGTGTTGACAGAATATCGACACTGGCCAATAACATCCACCCCAAGAGTCCTGCTCATGCTACCTGGGTGTCTGGGGAGGTTCAAAGAATACGCACGCTAGAGCTGAACAAACCTGGATTTTCATTCTGTCTCTTTCACTCATCACTGTGTGTGTTCGGACAAGTCGCATGACCTCTCTGAACCTATCTCCTCAACCATGAAATTATGTTAATAATTCCAGCTTTTCACTGCTGATAATGACGCGAGAAATCTACATCAGATCTGGGTCAACAGTAAATGCTTTAGTAAGTGTTCATTGGCTTCTGTCTTCAGACACCACCATTTGAATTCTTGGTGGCCCTGGGTGTTAGTTACGGTTAACATAACCCTACCTGTGAAACTTCATTTTCTAGCAGCGACATCTTATTTTGATGTTTCGGGCACAGAGGAGGTGTGGGACAGAGATGGGTTCTTCTTAGTCACTGCCTTACTGGATGCTTCGAGACCGCTCCTCTTCTGGACTTCCTGGTCTTTCTTCTGCCTCCAAGCGCTAGGGGAAGAGCAAGGGAGCCTTCCTTTGGACTAACCTTATTCTTTCAGACTTCATTGATTTTGAAATGAATTGTGTTGATGCAGATTGGCCCTGCCTAATGATTTATACAAATCTTTGGTTTTTTTAAGATTTTATTTCTTTATTTGAGAGAGAGCGAGAGAGATCACAGAAGGGAGAGGGAGAAGCAGACTCACCGCTGAGCATGGAGCCCGATATGGGACTCGATCCCAGGACCCCGAGATCATGACCTGAGCTGAGGGCAGATGCTTAACTGACTGAGCCACCCAGGTGTCCCTGATTTATACAAATCTTTTGATGTGATTAGTGGGGTCATACTTCAGAACAGAGCAGTTGTGAGGCTGTGCAGAGTTGTAAGCCTGACATGTTCAGATCTGTACCTCTGAGACAAATAATGCAAGATATGTTAAGAAAAAAAAAGAAGAAGAAG